>NC_050455.1:15364639-15539639 GCF_903995425.1 Onychomys torridus
TGGTGCTATCTCAATCAGCACTATGATCATAAATTCTTAAGTGAAACATAGAATCCTAAAATGTTGGAGGATCAAAAACCTTTTACTGGGGCCAAGATAATTTTTTTACAGAGACAATGCAGATATTAGTGTGATGATATTTTATTTGTGCTCTAACAAATAAAGCTTGCCTGGAGATCAGAGGAAAAAGCCAGCCACTATATTAAATATAGAGATCAGGCAGCGGTAGCACACGCCTTTAATCCTAGCATTTGGGAGGCAGAGATTCATCTGGATCTCTGTGAGTTTAAGGCCACACTGGGAACAGAGCGAGGCATGGTGGCACACACCTTTAATCCTAGTGCTAGTTAACTATAAGGTCTGGGGGTCTGAACAGACAGACAGGAAGTGATAGAGCTGGGCAGAAAGAGGAAGTGATGTAGCTGGATGGAGAAAGGAAATAAGATGGCAGGGCACAGAAATGTATATAGATGTGAGTGAACAGGAAGTAGCTCTCTCTGGAGGCTGAGGAGTTAGTAAGGTAAAGTTGGCTGTGGCTTGTCCTATTCCTCTGATGTCTCAGTTTTCACCCCAATATCTGGCTCTGGGTTTTTTTTTTTTATTAATAAGACCTTTTAAAATTCGTCTTATATATGAGAGAAAATTTAGTCTCTCTTCATGCAGTTATAAGAGTTATAAGAAGAAATAAACGTAATAGAGAAAGCTGTCTAGGTAAGAAATGTCTGTGTAGTTTATAGCAGGAATGCTAGAGAGAAGCCAGACATTATTTATACTGGATATTTTGTTTAAGTGAATTTTTAAAAAATGAAACAATTATGTTTGGTTTGAAAGAAAATGGCCCACAAAGAGAATGGCACTATTAGGAGGTATGGCCTTGTGTAGTAGGTGTAGTCTTGTTGTAGGAAGTGTGTCTCTGTGGAGGCAGACTTTGAGGTCTCATATATGGTTACTGCCCCATGTCTCAGACTACTTCCTGTTGTCTGTAAGATGTAGGGCTCTCAGCTACTTCTCCATCACCATGTCTGCCTGCATGCCTCCATGTTCCACCATAATGATAATGGACTGAGTTGCTTTGGTCATGGTGTCTCTTCATAGCAATAGAACCCTAAGACAGCCTTGTGTAAAGTTTTTCCTGCCAGAGATTTAAGATCAAAGGTAGCACAGAATTAAAATTGTATCAACAGCTTTAACTTGTAAACACTACTAATAAGTATATTTACATAGCCTTTACAGAAATTATGAAACACTCTGTAGTCTGTAATGAACTCCTTCAATCTATTTTCTTGCCACTATCTTCAGACTTAACACACTAAGTAAAAATAAGTACTGTGACATGACGAACCGGCACTCACCTCCTCACAAGGCTGGCCATGGTAGCTGTAGATGTACATGAAGGAAGAAGGGTTCACTCCAAAATGAAATGAACATGCTCTCACAGAACTAACACTGGTGACTTGACAGCAATCACCATAAGTGCTTTGTTTAGTTGGAGCAATAAAAACAGTATTGTGGGTTTTGAAGTAGCATTTAAATTACCAATTATTCTAGTCCCACTGTCTATACTGTATATGTTAGTAAATGGTTGAGTGTCTAGTATGTTTCCTGATAGACTGCTTTTGCTTTATGTTCTTGCATTTTCTTTAAATAAGCTCTTTTTCACAGGTATGACAGTTTATGCTTCTAATACCAGTATTCAAAGACTCAGGCTAGAGCATTACTCTGACTTTGAGGCTAGACCAAGCTGCAAAGTAAAGTCTAAGAGTGGGTGAGAGTCCTCTCACTCTCTTCTTTGCTCACTTCTCTTTCTTTTTTGTGCTGGTGACTGAACTCACAGCCTCATTCATGCTAAACAAATGCTCTACCACTGAGCTGTACTGCCAGCCCTAGATAGTTATTTTTTTTAAGTTGAGTTCTGGTTTTCCACCCTCTGAATAGATAAGGAAGACACAGCCAAGCATTGATATAGGGCTGGTTGTTGTGATACTACTGTATTCTTCTCTCCTTAGGAATAACATGATGTTTCCAGTTCTATCCAGACCATATTAGGGACTTCATCTAAAATCGAGATCACTGATACAGTTATATATACTATGGTATAAAAATTGCTTCTAACTGTGTTTAAGATGAGAAAGATGTGTATTAAAGTTATTGTAAGCAATTAGAAAGAGCATCTCCTTTGTTTTTGAGAAAGGGCCTCTTGTAGGCCAGGCTGGCCTTGAGTTCACTAGATGGGTAAGAATGACCTTGAACTCTTGCTGCTCCTGCCTGTCTCCCAAAGGCTGGGATTTCAGGATTGTGCCATTGCATCTAGTTTCATGTACCAGAGATGGAACCTAGTCTTTGTGCATACTAGACAAGCCCTTTATGATCAAATTTACATCCACAGTCCTTAGAGTGAACATTTCTATTTAAAAAAAAAAAAAAAAAAGGAAAGGAAAGGAAAGGAAAAGTGATTGCATAGAATAGACTCCTCCTGGCAGGTGGCACATAATGGTGTTTCCTGTATGCCCATCACAGTTGCCAGTGCAGTTCTGCTTGGTCCTTTGCAGAAGCTGAAACAGGACTGGAAGAGTGACTGGGCCATGCCTCTGCATGCCAGCACCAAAGCTAGGAAAGGGTTCTGTTCTCTTTCCCCAAGCCTCTCGAGAGACATCAAAATAGTGTTGATTTTTCACCATGGTACATTCACTTACCCCTTGTTTTTCTCTTTCCTCCAACTTATCAGTGATTTTGACCCAAACAGGGGTTGTCAGGTTCAGTTACTATGCTGACCCAGTGGCAGCTCTAATGAGCCAGGAGTCCCTGGCCTTCCATCTGTCTTCATCACTCATTCTTTCTTATTGATACCTCTTATGTTTTAATAATGGATTCACTGGAATTTTTCTTATCATTTTCCAAATGCTTCCAACCATAGATGGGTAGGGAGTCTTTCTGGGTTTCTTTTTCCATTCATTTTTCTTCTAGACCACTGAAAGGTGCTCCCACTGGACTGAGGTCCGGCAATGCTCTCCTCCAGGGACTTGGTTTACTCTCTATCTGAATCTGCCTTGGCCTGCCCTTGGCCAGCAACAGTCAAGCAGGCTGTTGGGCTACAGGTACTTTTCCTTAGTGAATCCCTTTCCTTTCCTCCATTTCTGCCAAGTTCTTCTCGTTTTCCTGATCCAGTAAAGCCTCTTGATGGGGGTTTGACAGAGAATCAGATGCCATTTCATTTGCTATTTCTTTTCTTTTTCTTCCTTCTTCTGCTCTCTCTCCCCCTCCCTCACTATTTTTCTTCCTTTCTTTACCTACAGAACTGTGCGTGTATGTTTAAACCCCCTATGGCACATGCACACTGAAATACTAGTGTCAGTGTAACCATCAGTAAACTCGAAGAAAATCTTTCCTGGGGTTCTGGGTCAAGTTCATTTGCAAGGAGAGTGATGCTCCATGACTAGTCTTGTGGTCTGCACTCATAGCTCCATAGCAGCTTTTCCCATCATGCCCTCCCTTGACTTTAACATAGGAGTTGTGATGCTGACTTAGGGTTGCTATTGCTGTCATGAAACACCATGACCAAAGCAACTTGTTCATCATCAAAATTAAGTCAGAACAGGAACTCAAACAAGGCAGAAACTTGGAGGCAGGAGTTGATTCAGAGACCATGGAGGGGTGCTGCAATGGGCTGGGCCTTCCCCCATCAATGACTAATTAAGAAAATGCCCTACACTCTTGCTGACAGCATAATTTTTTTCCTAAACAATTTTTGTGTGTGTGTGGTTTTTCGAGATAGGATTTCTCCTTGTAGTTTTGGTGCCTGTCCCGTATCTCACTCTGTAGACTAGGCTGGCCTTGAACTCCCAAAGATCTGCCTGGGAGACTCTGAGTGCTGGGATTAAAGGCATGCGCCATCACCATCCAGAAACAATTTTTAATACATTTATTTATTATTGATTGCACATCCCACCCACAGTTTCCCCTCACTCCTCTCCTCCCAGCCCCTCTCGCCCGTTCCCCTTCTGTTCCCACCCCCCAGTCCACTCCTCTTCTGTTTCTGCTTAGGGAAGGGCAGGTCTCACATGGATATCAACAAAACATGCCCAGCTGCAGCAGGACCAAGCACATCCCATGTGTTAAGGCTGTGCAAGGAGACCCAGTATGCCGAGTAGGTTCCAAAGCCTGTAAAGGAGTTGGAGACAGCTCTGCTCCCACTGTTATGTGCTGCACAAAAGGACCAAGCTACACAACTATAACATATGTGCAGAGTGCTTAGGTCAGTCCCACACAGGCTCCCTGGTTCAGTCTCTGTAAGCCCCTATGAGCCCAGGTTAGTTGATTCTGTGAGTTTCCTTGTGAAGTCCTTGACCCCTCTGGCTCCTACAATCCTTTCTCCTCTTCTGCAGGATTCTCCCAATTCTGCCTATGTTTGGCGGTGGGTGTCTGCATCTGTTTCCATCAGTTACCAGATGAATCCTCTCTGCTGACAATTGGGTTGTCACCAATCTGGTCACAAGAGATGACCAGATCAGGCTATGTATCTGCTATTGCTAGGAGTCTTCCTTGTAGATTCTTGGGAGATTCCCCAGTGCCAGGTTTTTATTTGGCCCCAAAATGCACGCCTCTTTCCAGTAGTGTCTTTCAGTACTTTTCCCCTCCACCCTCGAAACCTCATCACTCATGTTCCCTTCCCGACCCTTCCTCAGTCCACTCATGAAATCTCTTCTATTTCCCCTTCTAGGGGATATCTGGGTGTCCCCACGTGAACCCTCATTACCTTACCGCTCTGGGGCTGTGGATTATCCTTTATTTTACAGCTAATATCCACATATGAGTGAGTACATGCCAGGTTTGTCTTTCTCAGTCTGGGTTACCTCACTCAGGATGATCTTTTTTCTAGTCCCTTCCATCTGCCGTCAGATTTCCTGGTGTCCTTGTTTTTAACAGCTGGGTAATACTGTATTGTGTAAATGTACCATATTTTCTTTATCCATTCCTTGGTTGAGGGACATCTAGGTTGTTTCCAGGTTCTGGCTATAACAAATAAAGCTTCTATGAACATAGTTTAGCAAGTGTCCTTGTGGTATGATTGAGCATCATTTGGGTATATGCCCAAGAGTGGTATAGCTGGGTCTTGTGGGAAGTTGATTCCCAGTTTTTTTTTTTTCAAAGTGGCTGTACAATACTTACCTGGCAGGGAAGATACCATGATCACAAAGTGGCTGTACAACTTTGCGCTCCCACCAGCAATGGAGGAGTGTTCCCCTTTCTCCACATCCTCTCCAGCATGTGCTGTCGCTTGTGTTTTTGATCTTAGACATTCTGACAGGTTTGAGATGGAATCTCAGAGTTGTTTTGATTTGCATTTCCCTGATGGTTAAGCATGCTGAATACTTTAAGTGTTTCTCAGCCACTTGAGATTCTTATCTTGAGAATTCTCTATTTAGATCTGTACCAATCTTTTGATTGGATTATTTGGTTTGTTGATATCTAGTTTCTTGAGTTCTTTATGTATTTTGGAAATCAAGCTTCCTGATAGCCTAATCTTAGGGTGGCATTTTCTTAATTGAGGTTCCCTTCTCTGAGATGACTTTATCTTATGTCACTTTGACATAAAACTATCTAGTACAATGGATCCCTTGTCAGCTTGTCATACAAATACATCACCATTAATACATAACCTTTCCTTTCTCATTCATTCCCAATATCTCACATTAAACACATAAATTAAAATCCCCGTTTTTCAAATTCAAACACCTTGAAAGTTCAGTGTCTTTAAAATTCTAATCTCTATAAAAATCAAAAATATCTCTTTTGTATGGGCTCCTGTAAAAATCAAAATTAAGTTAAATACTTTCTTATTTCAAGATAGGAGAACCAGTGAGATCAAAGCAAAACTGAACTCCTAACAGTGTAAATGATGCAGTATCTGGGATTCACTCATGATCTTCTTGGTTCTCCCAAGGGCTTGGGTCTTTTCTCCAGCTTTGCTCTCTAAAGCACACACAGCTTGTCTTCTAAGCTCAGGGAAGGCTCCACTGCACTGCTGCTGCTCTTCTTGGTGGGCATTCTATGGGGCTGGCATCTAGAAAATGCTGGGATCTTCTGCTACATCTGGGCTGCACTTTCACCAATTGACTTTCCTAGACTCTCTTCATGGTGCCAAGCCTCAACTTGTCTGCATGACACCTTCAATCCTGGAACTTCAACTGCCTCTGAGGCTGCACCTTAACCAATGGCCTTCCCTGGCCTCTCACGCCAAGCCTCAGCTGCTCTCCATGACCTCTTCATGCCTTCAAAGCCAGTGAAATGACACTACCTGGGTGACTGTTACACTACTAAGTTTGGCTGGTAGCACAAGGTACAAGCTTGGTCACCTCTGGAACACAGCTTCTATGTGCTGACTCTCAGGAAACACTTCCCAGAAGATTTCATCTCAATGATGCTGGTCTCTTAATCACCAATTTCTCAGCTCCAGCTAACCAGCATTGAGTATCCCATTATAACAAAGGTTGTAATGTAGTGGTTCTGGTATCTTGTTAATCACAGCCAGTTCTTCAGCTTCAGCTAACCAGACACCACAGATGTCTTCACACAAACGGCCTGGGAGAATTTTTGTTTCCCTCTGACATCTCACAAGCAAGACCTCTGTTGTCTACACTGCTCTCAACATTCTTATCTTCAAAGCTCTGACAAAACAACCCACTGAGCTTTCCACACTCAATAGCTCTTCTAACCTAAAGTTCAAAAGTCCTTCTACAATGTTCCCCAAAATATGGTCAGATCTGTCCCAGCAATACCCCACTATTTGGTACTATTCTGTCTTAGTGTTCTGTTGCTATGAAGAGATACCCTCACCACTGCAACTCTTATAAAGAAAGCATTTAATTGGGGCTTGCTTATAGTTTCAGAGGCTTAGTCCATTTTCATTATGGCAGCATGTAGGCAGATGTAGCTAAGCTGGAGAAGTAGCTAAGAGTTCTACATCTGGATCTGCAGCAGCATGAAGAGAGAAAGCCACTGGGCCTGGCTTGGGCTTTGGAAAACCTCAAAGCCCACCTCCAGTGACACACTTCCTCTAACAAGGCTATATCTCCTAATCCTTTCAAATAGTGCCACTCCTTGGTGACCAAGCATTTTCATCTATAAACTATGGGGGCCATTCTCATTCAAACCACAACACCCTCTTTCGTTTTATTTTTCACTTTATCTAGCCCTAAGGTGTGAACATCTCCACCTTAAATTTTCACTTAAGGTACAATCTAGTGATCATCTGTTAAACCAAACATATAACCATGCACAAAATTAGAAAGCTGGTGTCAGTGCATAAACCTGACTAGCCACCCATTTTTCAGTAGCTCTTCTAGAATGCTCTGTACTTACTAAAGACATTGGTGAGCCCTTGAGCTGTATATGAACTAGTTTCTCTTCTTTCATGCTTTTTCCTTCTTCCAACTTATATAACCTTCCCTGTGGCCAGAGAGCAGAGGGCTATAATCTGCTTAATTGAAGAGGAAGAGTCCAATGTCTTCTGAAGAACTCTGTCTCAGCTTGCTCACAATCAAGTCTCAACTCTCAAGTTCAGCTGTAGCACAGAGCATCTTAACCTCTGGCCTATTCTGTTCCACTAAAGCAATCAACACCTGGTTTAACTTACAATTAAAGATAAAGTTTGTAGCATACACAAAAAAGAAAACAGTGTGTGTGTGTGTGTGTGTATGTGTGTGTGTGTGTGTGTGTGTGTGTGTGTGTGTGTGTGTGTCTAACTCTGTCTTTGTGTGTATGGGTATATTTATGGTTCTGTGTGTGGTATGGGGGGACAGAAGCATTTCTGCATTTCTTGTCATTAGGTTGTTGTCCCTAATAACTGCATATAAAAGTTATAAGGTCCTATTCCACCTTGACTTTCTCCCTAAAAGGGATAAATATCATATGGAAACACACTGCTATCTGGCTTATAAGTTATCTTTCAAATGATGCATTGATAAATTATTTATGCTATAGAATGTGGTTGTTCTAGTGTGTAGCATAAAACATACTGAATACATATCTATATGTGCCCTAAATGTACTGTAGTGCGTGTTAATAAACAAGATACTCTCTCACCACTTTGACCTGGCAGGGTTTATGAAGCAAGAATTTCTTCTTGATTTGGTTTCTGCACTGTGCTCTCCTATAAATTTGCTCTGCCTTTGGAAGTCTGGCACATAATGTTCTTCGAATTCAAGCTGCCCAGCAGTACTTAACTCTCACCGCAATGAAATATCTGTAAATTTTAATTGTTCTATGGCTTTTCCAGCTGTCCTAAATTGTGTCTTAATTCATGATTAGTAGGAAATTATAATTCCATTGAAATGAAAGTTTTTTATATTGGGTGGTCATTTTATCAGTTCCCAAAACAGTTAAGATGCTAGAAAATGAGATATGTTATGTTCTCTAGTGCTTTAAAGTAGTTGCAAAGGACAGAGACAATGTGCTTAAAAATCCATGTGTAGTGCTTCCGTGACACAAGGAAAAGAATTAATTCAACTTTTTTTTAATAAATAATTTTTTCTTTATTATTATGTGTTTTAAATTTTATACAGCAGCCATGGGTTCCCCTGTCCTCCCCACTCCCGCCCCCACCCCCACATTCCCCCCAGCCCCTCCCCTCCATTCCCATCTCCTCCAGGATCAAGGCAACCCTGGGGATTCATTTAAACCTGGTAGATTCAGTACAGGCAGGTCCTGTCACCTCCTTCCAGACTGAGCAAAGTGTCCCTGTGTAAGCCCAAGGTTTCAAACAGCCAGCTCATGCACTAAGGACAGATCCTGGTCCCACAGACTGGATGCCTCCCAAACAGATCAAGCTATTCAGTGGTCTCACTTATCCAGAGGGCCTGATCCAGCTGGGGGCTCCACAGCCTTTGGTTCATAATTCATGTGCTTCCATTCGTTTGGCTATTTGTCCCTGTGCTTTTTGAAATCTTGCAGACCCTCCTCTTTCTCGACAGTTGGACACCTGGAGCTCCACCTGGGGCCTGGCCAAGAATCTCTGCATCCACTTCCGTCAGTTATTGGATGAGAGTTCCAGCACGACTGTTAGGGTGTTTGGCCATCTGATCACCAGAGTAGGTCAGATCAGGCTTTCTCTCGACCATTGCCAGCAGACTACAGAGGATATATCATTGTGGATTTCTGGGGACCTCTCCAGCACTCTGCCTATTCCTGGTCTCATGTGGCCTTCTATATACAGTAGACAAATAGGGTGAGAAGGAAATCAGAGATACATCACCCTTTACAATAGCCACAAATGTTATAAAATACTCTAACTAAGCATGTGAAGGACCTATATAACAAGAACTTTAAGTCCCTGAAAAAAGAAATTGAAGATGTCAGAAAATGGAAAGATCTCCCATGCTCATAGATAGGCAGGATTAACATAGTAAAAATGGTGATCTTACCAAAAGCAATCTACAGATTCAATGCAATTCCCATCAAATTACCAACACAATTCTTCACAGATCTGGAAAGAATAATACTCAACTTCATATGGAAAAACAAAAAACCCAGGATAGCCAAAAGAATCCTGTACAATAAAACAACCTCTGGAGGCATCACGATCCCCAACCTCAAGCTCTACTATAGAGCTACTCTAATAAAAACAGCGTGGTACTGGCTTAATTCAACTTTTATAGTTGCACTGCTTATCAGACTTGCTCAGATCTCTGAAATCAAATGCATTGTGTAGAGGGTGATGATATTTTATTTGTCCCTTTCCGTATTCATTCTCATTCATATTTACTCCCTCCCCCCTTCTCATTTGTGATACAGAATCACTGTACCACTAAGCAGTGCCCCAATTTATAGCAATAGACATTTTTACCAGGACTCAGAAATACACAAGTAGGCATCTTGTGAACCTTAGTTGGTAGGAGTTACAGCAAAGCCTCGGTCACTTTTAGAAGGTTCTTTCTGTAAGTGTGATGTAAACTAGTAAAGACTTAAGTTTTATAAAGAAGTGATAATGTTCTATCTAGGTTTAGTCTCTCAAAGCTTTGGAACCAAATATATTTCAAAATATTCTTCAAAAGCATGTTTGATATCACCTTGAGTTAGATTTTATGGGCATACAGATTGGGTTAGGGCCAATGTTGTTACTGAACAGTGAAAAAATTGAATGTTCAGTACTTTTAAGATTTTACAACTGCAGATGAGAGCTAATTTAATCACTCATAGACATTTTATTTATTATGTTTATTCACATCCAGGAATGCCATAAAACACGATATCTCTGCTTTTCTCTAACCATTTCTTTGTGTTTTTGTAGGGAACGTTCAATAGGCTGTACAGGTCACAGAAGGAGTCTGTGAAGGCATTTCGTATCCAGTGAACTAAATGCTCACAACTCACAGGAAAATAAACTCAATGTTCTAAGTTATTGTCATCAGATGAGCATATTTATAATGATATTTATTTAAAAGATTTCTTTACTCCAACTCCAGTCTCTCAGCCAACTTAGTACACATCTTGGTGTGGCGATCACCAGCTTCCTCTGTGGCCTTTCAGAAAAACTTTCCATGTATACTTTAGGGTATGTATATACATACATGTACTGTGGACATGCTTCATTCATTTAAATTGCTCTATAATGTTTCATCATATTCAACAACCATGATGCAACTGTACAATCAACCAGTGTATAGATATTAAGGTTATTTCCACTCTTGTGATCACAAAGAATGCTCAATGGTTATTCCTATCCATATCATATATGTATATGAGAGGCTGTCTGTAGGATAAGTCCTACAGATGGGATTATAGGTCACATAGTCTCATTTAAAATTTTCAAAGACATTACCAAATTGTTTCAAGAGTGATTGTATATCCACCTGCAATATTTGAAAGTATCTATTTTGTCAATTTCATCAAAAAGTATGTAGTAGATACTTTATCCATGAATGAGGATATGAAGCTGAATTTTTAGCTTTAACTACATCATAGGTTTTTTTCATTTCTGGTGGTGGATAAGTGAATAAAAATATATTTGATAGTGAAAGTGTAACATCCAGTGTGAAGCTCCACTATTTCTATTATAGCTACTCTAACTATATAGAAGTTGATTGAGATGAAAATACTGAGTCTGGTTAATTGCATGATATTTTTCATTTGTAAGTTCTTTAAAATAGAGTTTTAATAATAAAACAATAACCAAAGTTTCAGGCTATACAAGTCTGATAATAACAATATCTTGTAGTTATAATTACCATTTATTTTAATTTATTCACTCATTTATTCATTCAGTTAGAGACAGGGTCTTATGTAACTCAAACTGTCCTCCAAGTTCTTACATAGCTTGTATTGATGACCTTGAACTTCTGATCCTCCTCCCTCCATCTCCAGAGTGCTGGGATTAGAGATGTGTACCAATGTACCTGGTTTTATGTAATACTGGCAATCAAACTCAGAGATTCATGCATCTCACACAAGCACTCTGCTAACTGAGCTTTATCTCCAGCCCTGAAGTTTTATTTTCTATAATGAATGGCTCTTTTGCCCATTTTTCTACCAAGTTGTTACTATTTTTTATTAGAAGTATTTTTTTCCTTTGAAGGAAAGTTATCCATTTGGTGATATATATATATATATATATATATATATTATTACAAATACTTATTTGTAATATCTTGCATCATTTCCCAGCTTTTCTTTTTACTTTGGGAATATATCAGGATTTTTTCTATTCAGAAAATTCTCCCATACCAATGATTTGTCAGTATCTTGAGTACATATACCTGTGTTTCCTCTTTGGTACTTTCACTCTGTTTATTCATGGAGTAATTTGTTATGATAGCTTTTAATGACACTATTAACTGGAGTTGTTTGGGATGTTTCATTTTGTTATTCGGGTCTCCAAATATCCTATTTCTAATTCTTCATAACAATAATTAAATAATAAGCAATAGTTTTACTATTGAGCACTAACTAGAGGCCAGGCATTATACTTAGCACTGTAGATGTATATAATCATAAAACCTCAGAAAGGCATTGTTGTCTTTACTTCCATTTTATAGATAAATCAACCGAAGATTAGAAAAATATGCAGTTTTCCCAAGATTGCATAATTGTAAATTGACACAGTAGAATTCATATTCAGGATCCAACTTTGGGGCCTGGTCTCTTACTGTTACCTTAAATGGAATATTTTATGAATAGTATTAATTTGGAGCTATTACTAGAAAAATTTTAGTGACATTATGACATGCCCTGCTAAGACTATGACAGTATTAGCCTTAACTGACAGCACCTGGAAAAGACAGCCAGATTCTGCCACAGTCACTTTTCATGGCCGGTAATTCTAGAACCACAATTATCATGTGCTTTATAGTTTACTGTATACTGCTAAAACAAAATACCTAATGCAGTTTAGCTTTATAAAGAAATGATTTATATAGTAAACTTTGCTGGCTAAGCATCCTGGTGCAGGCTCTGGTGAAGCTTCTCATGGCCCATAGTGATGGTGGGAGTCCTGGTAAACAGCAGAACCATAGTGCCAAACAGAAGCCAGAAAGAAATCACACAATTGGAATGAAGCTTTGTGGCTGTCATGATTTCATTTGTAGCTGTGCGTAGAACTATGTAACAGTAAGAATTCGTGGTCATCAAGGGCATTTGCTCAGTATGTTCATATCAGCATTCTTTGTAATAGCCAGAACCTGGAAACAACCTAGATGCCCTTCAACTGAAGAATGGAAAAAGAAAATATGGTACATATACACAATGGAGTACTACTCAGCAGAGAAAAACAATGACATCATGAGGGTTGCAGGCAAATGGATGGATCTAGAAAAAAATCATCCTGAGTGAGGTAACCCAGACTCAGAAAGACAAACATGGTATGTACTCACTTATAGTAGGACACTAGATGTAAAACAAAGATGACTAGACTGCTACACAACTCCAGGGAGGGTACCTAAAAAACAGGACCCTAAGAAAGACACAGGGATTGCCCAATGACAGAGAAATGGATGAGATCTACATGAACAACCTGGACGACAGTGGGAGTAATGAAGGGCAAGGTTCGTGGGAAAGAGAGCTTAGGGGAGCAGGAGATCCCAGCTGGATCAAGAACAGAAAGGGAGAACAATGAATAACAGACCATGATAAATGAAGACCACATGAGAAAAGGAAGAAGCAAAGTGCTAGAGAGGTCCCCAGAAATCCACAATGATACATCCTCTGTAGATTACTGGCAATGGTCGAGAGAAAACCTGATCTGACCTAGTCTGGTGATCAGATGGCCAAACACCCTAACTGTTGTGTTGGAACTCTCATCCAATAACTGATGGAAGTGGATGCAGAGATCCTCAGCCAGGCCCCAGGTGGAGCTCCAGGTGTCCAATTGTCGAGAAAGAGGAGGGACTGTAAGAGTGAGAATTGTTGAGACCAAGATTGGAAAAGCACAGGGACAAATTGCCAAATGAATGGAAACACATGAATTATGAACCAAATGCAGTGGAGCCACCAACTGGATCAGGCCCTCTGGATAAGTGAGACAATTGAATAGCTTCAACTGTTTGGGAGGCACCCAGGCAGCGGAACCCAGACCTGTCCTTAGTGCATGAGCTGGCTGTTTGGAACCTTGGGCTTACACAGGGACACTTTGCTCAACCTGGAAGGAGGGGACTGGACCTGCCTGTACTGAATCTACCAGGTTTAAATGAATCCCCAGGGGAGTCTTGACCCTGGAGGAGATGGGAATGGAGGGGAGGGGCTGGGGGGAAGGTGTGGGCGGGGGCGGGAGGTGGGAGGACAGTGGAACCCATGGCTGATGTGCAAAATTAAAACACAAATATATATATAAAGAATTCATGGTCACTCCAACCTCTTTGAAACAGTCATGCTGTAGTAATCTCTCACCCAGGACTGAGGTCTGTCTGTCATGGGTGTGTGTGACAAGGAAGCAAGCCTGTCGCAGGGATCAGATGGTATGAAAGGAAGTCAGAAAGGAAGAGATACTGGATCTTTGTGGACCTGGCTGTTGATGGCATGGTGAAACAGCTCTAGTCTTAACTGTTGGTGCTGTGGCTCATGACCCACAGCTGGGCTGCTGTTTTGGTTTTTCTACTTGAAGCTTGTTGTGTTGACACATACCACACCATTGGAGTAGAAGTTGAAGAAGTATAGATCCCAAAGATGTTTCCAAGAAAATTGTCCCAGAGTCAACACTCACAAACAAATACAGATTTTCTTTTTACCCTCTGCAAAAAACCAGAACACTAATGCTAAATGCAAAATTAGCTATATTAGGATAGTAAAAGCTGTGGGGATTCTTTAACTTTAGGGCAATGGAGCATCCCTAAGTTAGGATTCTATGCCCCAGTTTAGAAATATATACAGCTCCCCATGCCAATTGTGCAGAGATCTCTTTAGGATGTTTAGCATGCTGATGAGAGAAAACACAGATTATAAATGCATATAAGCACGGCCTAGTTTCATCCATGTATGTACATGTATCTGTGTGTGTGTGTGTGTGTGTGTGTGTGTGTGTGTGTGTGTGTGTGTGTGTGTTGCTAGTTCAGGGTGCAATATTTCTGTCAAATCCAAAATGTAGGAAATTTAAGTAAAACGCTCAGTATTTTCTATCACAGGATTAAATGAGACAAATAAATTTCCATCTCTAAATAAATTAATAAAGATACCATCTGGCATAAATCTCTCCCCCAGTCAGTGTTTTTCTAAGACAAAAGTATGTGCACAAGGTCGATTCCACTCTCAAAAGTTACATTTGCTTAACAGATGTGCCTTTTTCAGTCAGCCAACCATGCATAAGAATGTAAGACTAACCTCTGACCACTCAGAACAAGGCACAGAAGAAACCCTTTCTTAGGAATAAAAACTCAGCAGGACTTCTGGGTGTGCTTCCTGCAGGATTTAGAGCAGCTTTGCACTAAAAATCCTCTGGATTGTGTGGATATTTTCTTGGAACTTTTATCCCCCTGTCTGACACTAAGAGAGCTAGTCCTTAGGGAGGAGGCAGCCAGGTCAGTACCACCTTGATTTCTCCAAGTCCTGTGACAAAAGGATGTAATATCTTCAGCAATAGGGTCTTACCCTCAAATAACGGCAGGCAGCCAAGCGCAGTGGCAATACTTGGTATTGTTTAGGGGATCATTTGGAACCCCTGACCAATAACCAGAAAGGTTCTTGCCTGGCAGTGTTTTGTTGTTGTTGTTTGTTTTGTTTTGTTTTTTGATAGTTTATGGCCCCTGGAGAGATCATTATTCCTGTGTGGATTGTAACTCCAACTAAATCAATCAATCCCTCTCTCTCTCTCTCTCTCTCTCTCTCTCTCTCTCTCTCTCTCTCTCTGTGTGTGTGTGTGTGTGTGTGTGTGTGTGTGTGTGTGTGTGTGTGTGTGTGTGTTAGAAAGCTTGTAAAATAATGGTTTCCCTGTGGCTTTTTCCAATACCTTGTTATTTATGGCTTCCCACCTGCATTGCCCTCCCAAGCCCTCCCTACTTAAGTCTCATCCTCACCCTTGTTTATTCCTTGTCCCCCTTGATAGCACTGAGTCCTGTTATCCACCTGTCTAGAGCTCTTTCTCCCTCCCTCCTCCAGTAGTCCCCTTCTACTTTGTTAGCTTCCATACTTACTGCAAGTTGTACTTTCACGTGTAAAGAGTCAAGGCTAAATGTTTGCCTTCCTAGGTCAGCTTACTCGTGTAATACTTTGTAGCTCTATTCATTTGCCTGAAGCTTTCATTATTTTATTTTTCATTTAGAACTGGATCGTATTCCATTGTGTGTCAGTACCACGTTTTTCTTATCCATTGATCAATTTATGGACATTAAACTGTTTCCTTTCTAGCTAGTTTGACTATTAACAATAAGCATGGCTGTCTTAGGGCTTCTATTGCTGTGAAGAGACACTGTGACCATGGCAACTCTTTTTTTTGTTTGTTTGCTTGTTTGTTTTTGTTTTTTGAGGCAGGGTTTCTCTGTGTAGCTTTGCACATTTCCTGGAACTCACTCTGTAACCCAGGCTGGCCTGGAACTCGTAGAGATCCACCTGGCTCTGCCTCCCGAGAGCTGGGATTAAAGGCGTGTGCCACTACTGCCTGGCCCATGGCAACTTTTATGAAGAAAAACATTTAATTGAGGCTGGCTTATAGTTCAGAGGTTTAGTCCATCATGGTGGGACATGGCAGCATTCAGAAAGACTGTAGAAGAAGTTGGAGAGTTCTGCCTCTTGATCCTCAGGCAGCAGAATGAAAAACTGTCACAATGGCCAGACTTGAGCTTATGAGACCTCAAAGCCCACAGTGACACACTTCCTCCAACAAGGCCACACTCCTAATAGTGCCGCTCCCTATGGGCCAGCATGCACACACATGAGTCTGTGGGGCCATTCCTATTCAAACCACCACAGTGGCCAAGGGGCCAAGCAAGTATCTCTGCTGTCGAATATAGAGTTCTTTGGGGCAAAGAGTAGTATAGCTGAGTCATATGGTAGATCTGTTTTTAGCTTTTTGAGAATTTGTCATTTCCATAGTGGCTACACCAGTTTGCGCTTCCCCTGTCAGTAAATAAGAGACCCTACATCCTTATGACACTGCTGTCCTTTATTATCTTTATCTTTGCCAGAATTTTTATAAGTGTAAACACATCCTTTCTTTACCTTTGGGACAGAATCTAACTCTGTAGCCATGTGATAGCCCCTAATGACTTGAGACTCGCTGTGTAGAGACTAGACTGGCATGAAACTGGTAGCTGTACTCTTGCCTCTGCCTCCCAAGTGCTGGGATTACAGGAGCAAGCCATCATGTTCTGACTCCTATATTTATTTGAACAATTAAAATGTTTAAGAAAATAATTAGAACAATGTAATTTGACAGATTGTTTACTGAGTGCTGGTCATTAAGGCCCAGTGGCAAGACAAAGAAAGCCATTTGATCCTTGTCCTCACTCTTTCCAGTCTGCTGAGGAAACATGCCAGACAGACTCATACAAATAAAATCCTATCAGTTACGACCAATGCTGTGAAAGAAAAGATCAGAGGATTATGAACTAAAACTCAGCTTTGTAATTTAACCTTAGTTGCTGGTGTTAAGGATGGCTTTTCTGAAGGTGTTAGTTGATCTCTAGCAGGATGAGTAATAGTTATCCAAGAGAAGAATGGGAGGATGATTGAAATTCAATTGTTTGTCTTACACGATTCATTTTCTACTATACATAGACGCAGTGTGTGCCCTTTTCATTTAGAAAGAGTAGAGGAAGAGATTGAAGGAGCAACGGCATTCTAAAATTGAAGATGGTTGTAAGGAGTAAAGGGGGAAAGGAGAAGCCAGGATCTTGCCACCTGTATTCATTAGGTATCTTCAGCAAAACAAAGACAATAAATAAGATTCAATGTATTCTGAAGGGATCAACTTACACAATTCATGGTGGCTAACAATCTGAAACCCACAGACGTCAACAGGCTGGAAACTGAGGCAGCACTTCCGTCGTGTGATGTGAAGTAGCATTCCTCCTCCTGTAGGAGACGTCTAAACTTCGGTGGTTGTAGTAATTGCTGGTGTGGTTTGTTCCCTAATGCCTCTCCTCTTGCGGTCTCTAACTCATTGGGATCATGAAGGGAAATTGCTTTACTAAAATCCAACTGACTGTAAATGTTAAATATATCCAAAAAATATGTGCACAGCAACATGTACCTCAGAGCTTGGCCAAACTAGGCACCATTTCTCAGCCAAGTTGGCACATAAACTAGCCATCAGCTTGCCCTTGTTAGCTGTTCTGTACAAGAGCAAAGGAATACCATTGCAGGAGTAACAGAATCTGTTTTGTGCCCAAACTGGCTGCATTATTGAGAAGAGCAGGAATGAAAATGGAGAACTCTTGGAAGCTGTAGTGCATAGATGATAGCCCATAATAATTGGGACCCAAGAGTTGAAATAGAATAAGAGCAGTCAATACCACAATGTGTTTAGGGTGTGGAACCAACAAGGCCTTTAAAGGAGGTGTCAAGGGTGACACTATGGTTTGGAACTGTGGTGGTAGAATGGATGAAAATGTGCTTGCTTGCTTGCTTGCTTGCTTGCTTGCTTGCTTGCTTGCTTGCTTGCTTTTCTGCACATTTATTTGTGTTAATGGAAAAATTAGAGGAGGAGGAAGTAGATTCAGCTATGAGGAAACTGGTAGTTGTGGGATAAAACTGAGGACTTTGTTTTTGAGAAAATTAAGTTTGAAATGCTTTGAGACATCCCAAGTACTGCAGCTTGTAAACAGGAGGGGCGGCTACCTTGCTAGCTGGAGGCAGTAGAGGGGAGGGCATCTTTTCCTCGAACCCAGCACCACACCACAGATGAGGAAGGCAGTACCAGCTATCCCACTCTCATGCCCTCAGGATCAACTCTACTGTGCTGCCCAAGAAAGCCGCAGGGCCCCGGGAGCCATTCTAATTCAAACCACCACATACGGCATGTGGCTAATAGATCCTTTAAGCATTTTTTAAAATCTGTTATAGTTTCCTTCGTTTTTATTTGTCTACGTAACTAAGTCATTTGTCAGAAAAATTTTCACATTCTACTTCTCAGCTCATCATATGCTTGAGGCATCTTTGTCTTTCTCTGTACTATATATTCCATGTGAATTGACAGGTGTATCTGGAGGTTTGGTTAAGTGCAAGTTTTTCATAGGAAGGATCCTTCACAGGTCACAGTGTGTATGTGCCTTCTGTTGTCACATATCAAGAAAGAAATGGGTACTAGTGATTTTAAGATGGATCAGTGGCCCTGAATAATGTCATCCTGATGCTGATGTGTTATAAAGGTCCTCATCAATCTTTCACTTGGTTATGGTAGCCATTGTTGACTGTTGGCTGGAACTGGGGTTACAGAGTTTTTCATTGTTTCCTTGGCATTTGAGGAATTTATGGAAGAATATTTTTAAAATACTGGAAGATACTAATGTATGCTTGGACACTAAAAGTAATGGCACAATTGAGAGGGGCAGACAGAGACGATGACAAGTGATGGAAGTCCTTGGGTCCTTGGAGTGTCACGATGGGAAGGGCCAGAACCTCTCCACTGTAGCATGAGAGAAAACAAGGTACAGACGAGAAGCTGCAGGTTTAGTTGTCTGAAGAGTAATGTGGTTTCCTATGGCTTACAGTCTTCAGTAACATATGTAGAAGATGACTGAGTAGGGAGACTAAGGGAAGAAATTAAGGAGCAGAAGTTTAGATTCTTTTATATTTAACCAGAGTACTTTTTTAAAAATTTGCATTTCACATACTAACCTCCATTTCCCCTCCCTCCCTTTCTTCCACCCTTCACTTTCCCCATACCATCCCCCATTCATGCCTCATGGGAGGTAAGGCCTCTCTTGGGGAGTCAACAAAGTCTGGCATAGGAAGTTGAGGCAGGACCAAGCCCCTCCCCTCTGCATCAAGGCTGAGTGAGATATCCCTCCATAGGGAATGGGCTCCAAAAAGCCAGTTCATGCTCCTGAAGTAAGTCCTGATCCCACTACCAGGGGTCCCACAGAAAGATCAAGCCACACCACTGTTACCCACATCCAGGGGGCCCATTTCGGTCCCCTGCAGGTTCCCCAGCTGTCAATCCAGAGTCTTGAGCTCCCACTAGCTCAGGTCAGTTGTCTCTGTTTTTTTTTCCCCCATCATATTCTTGACCCGCTTGCTCATATGATCCCTCATCATCCCTCTCTTTGACTGAACTCAGCCTAGTACTTGGCTATGGATCACTGCATCTGCTTCCATCATTACAAGATGTAGGTTCTATGACAGTTAGGGTAGTCACCAGTCTGAATAGAGGGGAAGGCCAGCTCAGGCACCCTCTCCACTATTGCTAAGTCTTAGCTGGGGTCATCCTTATGGATTTCTGGGAGTTTCCCTAGCACCAGGTTTCTCCCTAACTCCATAATGGCTCCCTCTATCAAGATATCTCTTCCATTGCTTTCCCACTCCATCCCTCCCCAGCTTGGTCATCTTAATCCCTCGTGTTCCCATTCCCCTTCTCCTCCTTTTCACCTTCCCCTTCTCCTCCTTTTTACCCTCCCCCTCTCCAGTTTACCCAGGAGATCTTAACTATTTCCTCTTCCTGGGGCCTTCCTTTTTACCTAGCTTCTCTGGGGTTGTGGATTGTAGCCTAGTTATCCTTTGCTTTGCATCTAATATCAAC
Organism: Onychomys torridus; assembly: GCF_903995425.1. Lineage (NCBI taxonomy): Eukaryota > Metazoa > Chordata > Mammalia > Rodentia > Cricetidae > Onychomys > Onychomys torridus. The sequence goes on from NC_050455.1 coordinate 15,384,795, forward strand.
TTATGAGTACATACCATGTTTGTCTTTCTAGGTCTAAGTTACCTCATTCAGGATGATTTTTTCCAGTTCCATTCATTTGCCTAAAATTTCAAGATGTCATTGTTTTTTACTGCTGAGTAATACTCTATTGTGTAAATGTACCACATTTTCTTTATCCATTCTTCAGTTGAGGGGCATCTAGGTTATTTCCTGGTGCTGACTATTATGAACACTGCTGCTATGAACATAGTTGAGAAAGGGTCCTTGTGGTATGACTGAGCATCTTTTGAGTATATGCCCAATAGTGGTATTGCTGGGTCTTGAGGTAGGTTGATTTTCACTTTTCTGAGAAACCGCCATTTTCAGAGTGGCTGGACAAGTTTGCATTCCCACCAACAGTGGAGGAGGGTTCCCGTTACTCCATATCCTCTCCAACATAAGCTGTCATCAGTGTTTTTTATCTTAACCATTCTGACAGGTGTTAAGATGGTATCTCAGTGTCATCTTGATTTGCATTTCCCTGATTAACCAGAGTACTTTAAAGATAACTCTAAAAATTCCTGTAATCCTTATGTTGGAACCTCTACAAATTTTCTGTTTGCTTTCTACTTTTTTCTTTCAAAGGGATTTCTGAAAGCCTTCTAAACTCTTTGGTGGGAAGGGAAATCAAGAACTTTTCAACTTAATTTTTTTCTTTCTGCTCCCTTTCCTTTCCTGGTAGCAAAACTTGGTTTCTAAATGGAAACATTGCCTATCCCCTTAGGCATGGTGGGTTGCTACATTCTACTGCTCTTCTCTTTCCCTCCTGTGCTGTGTGCCATGGAGCCCCTCTGGAGGAGCAACTTGGTGACATATTTCTACTTGTTTATATGGCAATCACATGCAATTACATGTGTATGCAAGGATTGTGATGTTTGGGCTGTGACTACTATGAATTGTACACTGGTGCCTCTGTTAGTTAAAACTTGTTGTTTGTTTGGATTACATTTATATACTTTTTAAAACTTGATTATTTGCCACTGAGATCTCTTTCATTCAACAAATACCATATGTATCCTTTTTCTCCCTGAGTAACTAGAAGTGTGGATTGCCATTACATGATTAGCAAGCATATTTCTAATTATAACTTTAATGTGGGTATTCTGAGAGATCTGTTAGGTTCTGGCACTCCACAATACAATCCTAAATCAGTTTTCAAAAGAATGAACATTTGCAGACAAGGTCAAATGTCTCCAGTGGCAAAACCATAATACCACAAGAAAGCATGTACTTAAATCCCTTTTATTTCAGATAAAGATCTTTGTGGGGGAGGGGAGCTTCTGCTTACAAGCAAAATAGAGTAACAGGGACTAGACTGTCCTCTCACCTGAATTCGTAAAGACCATGAGATATCAACAACAGTTTTCTGACAGCCTTTAACAGAGCACAGGAGGACAAACAGTGAGGCTAACCATACAATTACGCTTCAGGACCAACCACAGCTTAGGAACCTCAATGGAGCAAAACAAATTCTCTGACTTAAGTCTGAGTAAGCGTAGCTGGCTTATGTTCACAGGGCATCCTGCTGAGTAGGAGAGAGTTTTGTTTTGTTTTGTGATTTAAAGTAAGGGCTCTTGCAGTATCGAAAGCTGTTAAGAAAGGGGCAGATGGTCAGAGAGGCAAACTATTTATGATGTTTTCTTTTAGTCTTGTTGGCATGACCAAAGTTAGAGTATTCCACTGGCGACAGGGACAGTAACTAAATCCTTCTCCTCTGTGGATGGCTTGTGTGGAATGGAGACAAGAATGTTTCCAAAACAGTTGAGACAGCACTAATTCAGCCTATAGGTGAGTCAGATGAACTACAAGAAGAAAAGAAGGCCTTGCTTACAGTCTTGTGAAAGTGTAAGGCATTCAGTTTCTGGTTGTTCATTGTGTCGTTCAGCAGTGACTACTTTAAGGGAAAGCATTTGAATTTTCTCTGTGTTAGTGAATCAGTAGCACTGGTGGAAAAACTCACTTGTCACACAATTTGATGCCATCGGTTCCATGGTTTTTTCTCAGAAGTAAAGGAGAAGTACCCTGACCTGTGACAGTAGTTCAGAAGCTTAGCAGTGCTCAAGGTTTTTTGGGTAATTTTTATGTAAATTCAGAACTGACACTGAATTTTTCCTGAAGGAGAAAAGTCTCCTTTGATAACTATTATAGAACATTGAAGTTTTGAGATTAGTTTTTGCTACAGGTCTGATATTATTTCTTAATAAATTCAACCAAAAACTCTAAGTCAAAGCAGTATGTACATGTAAACTGTCCTGTGGTGATCTTTTCCAATTACAGCAAAACTTGTATGAATCACATATTATTGAAGGAGACAAACAACAAAAAATGTATGTGTGTATGCATATAAGGATAATTATAACATAACTGTGTAAGTTATATTTTATTGAGTAAGGAAAATAAAATATCATAAAACAAAATGTCTATGAAATAATAGTTGTTTTGGAAGACCAGCTTTGAGGAGGTGAAATTTAACAAAACCATTCATGGATGGAGAGAGTGAGAACAATCTGGAAGGACTTCCTAAGTAGAGGATATAACACAGGTAGGGACCAAGGGTTTTTAAAGAGTTATTTCTATGGGTTGAGGATTTAGCTCAGTGGTAGAGTGCTTGCCTGGTATGCACAAGGCCCTGGGTTTGATCCTCAGCTCAAAAAAAAAAAAAAAAGAGTTATTTCTACTATTTGTAATTATGCATATGTGTGTATGTATCTGGATCTGTGCATGTAAGTGCAGGTCCTGCAGAGCCCAGGAGCATTGGATTCCCCTGGAGCTGCAGTCACAGGTGGTCGTGAGCTGCTTCACGTGGATGTTGGAACTGAACTCAGGTCCTCTGTAAGAGCATTATACTCTTAACAGTTGAGCCATCTCTCTGGCACAGGTAGGATAGCTGTGCTAAGTTGATAGAAAGGAGGAGGATTATAGAAAAATGCCAAATTCTATTTTGGATATTTTGAAATTCCTATTGCACATCTGAGTAAAAGTATCAGGTATCAGTTGACTGTGTGATTCTAGGACTTCAAGGCCAGTGTTGATAGCTGTGTTCAGTAGTCATTGATATATAGATCCTTGCAAAAGTCATGAGAGTGGATAAAAATCACCTGAGAGATGAGAGCTAAGGACTGAACCCTGGCAGGAGAAGAGCAGGGTTGGTGATTTAAATGAAAGTCAGAGAGGCCTAAAGAAATCACAGAATATTGGAAGGGGATGGAAATATGTCATTGTAAATATCTCATCTGTAACATCCTATGGAGAGGTTCCTCTTGTTTGGGGCAGCAAATGGAGAGATGCTTTTCATCAGGAGCATCCTATGGAATAGTGTTGCTCATCATGGGCATCCAATGAAGAGGAGCTTCTCATTGGGGCAGCATGGGGAAGGGAGCTCTCATTCAGGGAAGGCTAAGGAGGGATACTTCTCATGGAAGCAGCCTATGGAAAGGCTCTTCTCATCAAGGACAACCTGAGGAATGAGCCCAGAAATAATTTGTCTTTAGACTATTCCAGCACACACTGTCAGACTGGCTCTAAATTTGGCAGTTTGGAGCCAAACCAAATCAACACAGAGTGTGTCCTCTCGAGTTTTGTACCTGCATCTTACTAGTTTGGGAGCAAACAAATGGAGAGTAGGATCTATCTCCAGAGGAATAGAATTAGTGCCACACCATCACAGGCAAGGATGGGACTGGTAGAGCAGACAGCGTAGGCCCTCTGCTCATCACTCTCCCATGATGAAGCTCTGTGAGTTCAGAAGCAATGGGATTCATGTCTGTGCCTAAAACACACATGGGACTAGATGTTTCAAGGGATGGTCTTTTGTGAGTCTGGGTAAGTGGTGTGTCCTCTTATTATTCAGATACCAAACAATAATAGACCAAGCTAATAACTTTGCAGTGTCTATCATATTATTTTAACACACTGAACTACCGCCCACATAATGTGAGCTGATGAAGACACTGTTCTTTTCTGATACTTAATGTGACATCATGTGGGAATTCATTTGTACTTTGCTTTATGACATATATAGCTCTTGGTTAAAGTGGGTGGTTCTTGAGGTTTGCTCTTTAATCTTTGGCATTTGCTGTCTTTTTGACTTGCCAAGTTATTTGGACTTTTATAATAGTAAAAATGCACTTGAAATTATCTATGAGGAGCAGTCTGTTCCCTGCTCACCACAAACTTTTTGATTCATCTACCATGATGTAATCCATGATTTCATGTTTCTTTCAGAGAACGGGAATTTCTATAACAACAGCAGATCAATAAAGATGGTGCATTAGATTAGGTTAATTTGTTGGAGAAAAAGATAACATGCTTTCAGGTAGCTTATTACTAGTTACAGCAAACTAATATATAGTAAGACAACAATCTTTCTTTTGCTGTCTTTGATTGATTATTCATTTTTAATATGATCTCACTATGTAGACCTGGCTGGCATGGAACTCACTGTAGACCTAACCTCAAACTCACCTGCCTCTGCCCCCACCCAGTGCTAGGATTAAAGGCATATGTCACCACTGTTGTATTTGTTGGTATTTGTAGAAAAACTGAAGACACTACTCTTGGAAGTCAAGGGGGCCTTGGTTCAAACCACTTGAATCATCTTTCTGGACCTCAGTATCCTCACCCATAAAATAAGAAAATTAGTCCAAATATGTCAAAGACCCATTCATTGTTCAGTAAGCATTCTGAGTGCTCCTTTTCTTGAAGGTCTCATCCATCCCATACAAGAAGTACTGTATCACTTACAAGCCATATGAAACATTTCCTGCAGCAGAGAAGCTTGCACCCTGCAGGTGATGGAGCCACTGTCTGCCTCAGCCTAGTTTGGCATAGGTGATATCATCACTATTATCAAGACTACTCTTCCTAGTCTACAGTCTTTCTCCCTAAGTTAGAAAGGACTGGTGGGGTGAGCAGAAGAATAAAGCTTGCAGACAGTAGCAGGGGCCTTGTTCTCAAGACCACCCTGGGGCATTTTCCCCTAAAGTTTCCCCATGGTGAGATTTCTGGCAAACTCTTGCCCTGGGCACCTCTGCAGGGCTTTGGGTTCCTCGTATTCTAAATGTCTGATCCTGTTTTGTCTGGACTGTCTTACAGGTATGAGACATCTCTGTTGGATTTGGTTCAGTCCCTGAGCCCAAATTCTGCTCCCAAATCTCATCCCCATCCCTCCAGAGCAGCAGGAGTGTGGAACACTTTCCGACCTACCCCTCAGAAATCTACCTGGAAGAAAGTGGGGACACGCTGGAGCCCTGAAGACCTGGAGGAGAATCAGATTCTGGAAGACATATTTTTCATATGACTCTGAAGCACATGCTACATAATTTCATAGGAAATGTTTGAGTTCCTTTACATACTGATGTAGGATGTTAAATTACTTGATTGCAAAGCAACTGAGTCTCTTCTTTCACAGGGACCCATCTTACTGGCATCCTTTTAAGTATTGAATACGGAAATCATTCTAACAAATCAGGGTGTTTTTTGTCAGACCAATCAGAAAACAGGCTAAAGGAGGTGGGCTTAGGCATAGGATGTTTTCTGTGCCGAACAGATGAGAAATTTAGAATACTTTCTGCATGTCCGACACCATGGATATCTAGTGTCATTTTAGGAATAGCTTCAACTTACTGCTGCAGAAAGTTGGCTCTTTCCTTACATAAGGAACGTGTCTACTTCAGAAGAGTTCTTCCTTCTTCACCCTTTCTCTCTTCACTAACTAAGTGTGGCTGTTCATTCTGAAATTGGAGTTAGTGACCCTAATATCACCATTACTTGGGACCAAATACATGTGAGTCATAGTGATCATCAACATGGTCATTGCCACTCCTTCCACCAAAAAGTTCAATGGATTACAGGGAAGTTCCCAGCCAGACTGTGGCATTAAACCACACATGAGATGGCAGCCTGGGAAAATCTACCAGTGTCCAGGCAACCATCCCTCCATGTCCTGTGACAGATGTTTCTTGTTGACTCCAATTCCAGGTATTCTTGTGAACTTCCTCCGTGGTTGTGTCTAGGGAAGATGGCACTAGAGAGAGAGTGGTATCCAATGGCTGCAGGTCACAGGTTTCTTCCGCCCCTGCCCCACTCCATAAGGATGAGTGCTCCTAGTTCAACTGCCCCTGGGTGCAGAGTCTAGAAAAGCTTGCTGAGCATCCTTATTGGCTTAGATCTAAATCTTTTCTCTCCAGACTGAGCTCAGTCCTGTTGATTCTACCCAGTCTCCCTTCCCTTCGAGACTCTCAATTCCATACTCTTCATCTGAGGCAAATACAAGGGCAAGACTAATTACTTGTCGTCATTGCCTTTAGAAGTTGAAAGTTCATTACAGATTCCCATTTGCTTTTCAAATTCACCCTGAGAGGAACTAGAACAAACTTGTTCTATTTCAAAACACCTTTAGGATATGTCTTCAGAGTGGCAGAAGTGAGTTAGATTTCCAGGACCATCTTCTCTCTGTCCTGTGTGTCACAGGCAGCTCAACTATACCTAGTCCCTTAGACTTTCTATAACCATAGTCACTTGTTCTGAGCATCAGTGTTCTTGCTACTCCAAAGTATGTGTATCCAGAAGGATAAGAAACGGAATCTGATCTCTTTAAGAAGCTTATTTACCCTGATAAGAGTTATGAACAGACTAAAAATTCAAGGCTTTTTTGGGTGCCGTGCCAGGGAATGGAATTTAATTGCTTCTGTGCCTTACCAACTTGGGAAGTTTGTAAGAGGAAAAAAAAAAAAAAGAGTGTTTCAGGGGAGTATCAATGAACACAATTTTCATTCTTCACACTCCCTGCCGTTGCCTTCTCCATTCTGCAGGCATTTGGGGGGGGGGGGCATTGGCATGAGGGTGGCAGGAAGGGAATATGTATATAACCTAGTGGCTTTGTTATTAACTAAATAATATACGTTAACATTGTAATCTGTATTCAATGTCCTTTGAGATATATGTGTTGTTGCAGAGTATTTGGGTTTGAGCTAATTGTATCCTATCCCACAGAAGAATGGGAAGAAAGTAGGAACCATGTGACCTCTCCTGATAATGCTCCCTTTGGTGGCTGGTTGGGACTTGCTTGGCCAGCCTGTAGATGTTTCCTCAAAGCAATACTGCACACACACTGTGGATGCCACAGCTAAGGTATTGCCCACCTTGCAAACTGCCACCCTGTGAGAAAAAAACTAATCAGTGTTTGTGAAATGGACCCAGAGTATGTCCACTAGACTCCTTAAGTGAGGCCCAAGGACTAATTTAAAAGTCAAGATTAATCAAGGAGTACCTTTTGTAGCCATCCGCCTTCCAAGAGGCACACTTGTGCTGCTCCAAGCCTGCCCACAGTGGGGACTTACCTGGAACATTTCAGGTGTCTTGAAGAAGGCCTGACTCCCTCCCATAGAGTCACTTTTCACTGGTCCTGCTTCAACACCAGGTTTATCTTAGAGATTTGCTGACAGAAGTTGCTACAGTGAGCTAAAGGTATATTAGTTTTAACGTTGACAGCTGTTTGTGGTAAGTTGGTAAATAGTCTATATGGCTGTTGTTTTCCTCATGTGGTTTTAATAATGACATGTCCTCTTGCACATCATCAGATCAGTGGAGTTTTAGAGTGAGTCCAGAACCCCAAATTATCAAAGTACTATCTCTCCTTGTTACTTGTTGGGACAATAGGAGTGGATAGCCACTTGAAAAAAATGGAAATAGTGTGCCACATCCCAGTTGCGGTTCCCAGTGATGCCCCATGTCTTTCCCATCACCCAGACATCAGTACTCTACAGGTTCTGTAGTTGCTAGAATGGACACTTCAGTCTAAGCACATTTCTGAGTCCATTCCCTGAGCATCCCCACAGCACCTGAGCAAGAAAGAAAGATGTGTCCCATCACTTAGAGATAGGAGTTGTGGTCCTCCTGGTGGGTTGTAGGTCCTTGAAGAATCCAAGCAAGGATTTGCATAGATGCATAGTTCCAAGATCACACCCTGTGTTCCCCCAAAACAGCCAAAGACCCTGACTTGCTCCCTCCCTTCAGACCAGCCTTGTCACCCCCACATGAACAAGAATAAGAACAACCCCTCTGAGCAGCTGCCTCCCAGAGGCTCACATAGGGAAAGCAAAATCATCTATCATCTCTCTCTTACATTGAAAATGAAATAAGTAATCAGTTTGCTCAAATTGTCAAAGATACCTTTGAGTATGGGGAGAAAGCTGAGCATGTGTTAAACAGTCCTTTTCCTGAGAGGACAGATAAGCAGACAGCTAGAAAACCAGTTTCATAGATTAATGCCCCATTGTGTGGCTTCTTGACATTTCTGCCCCATTTGGAAGGGGGGCCTTCTCGCCTCTCAGGCTTCAGCTTTGTAGATATTTGTAGATATTGAGATATTCCCTCCTTGTCATCCTTGCCACAAACACACTAAGAGCTCGTTAAGCTCCTTCTCCTAATCCATCGATGCTGCTGCAACAAAATATATAAAGACCAGGTATTTATTTCTTATATTTCTGGAGGCTAGGTCTAGGATGCCGGTACTGACGAGAATGAGTTGTCTGGCTATACTGCATCATCCAGAGGGCAGGTGTCTTTATCCTTATATGGCTCAATACCTAACTAGCAGATTACCCTAACATTGAGGCAAGCCTCCTTTTATAAGGGCCTTATGACCATTAAAGAAGTAGCCCAGGTTGCCTATTATCCCAACCCTCCACTTTTTAACATTGTCACATTAGCAACACCTGAATTTTGAAGTAGATATATGCAAACCAAACATGTAATCCAGAAATTGTCCACAGCCTCTCCTGTGTACACTACTGTAAGTCCTTTATATTTCAATCTGAGCACTCTGTAGCCAGGATGGACCTGAGATCCTGTTTAATCCACCATTTTTTTTTTTAACAGAAAAAAAGTGTTGTTTGTTTCTAAGTAATTTGTCTGAGATCTTACATCCTGTCAGTGGCAGATCTGGCTACCAGGTTCACATCCCTTCTACAGCACAGTATCTGCTATCATCTGCTTTTCCAAGAAAAGCATTTTTAAAGAATTTCAGCTATAATTGAACATTCCACTTCCATCTCTCAGGAGTGAGCCATGCATTTCCTCCTAGGGGACTTTGTCAGTTGGTAGTCCTCAAGGACTGTTGCTACTGTATAGACTTCTCACCTGCAGAAGTGGAGACAATGGGGAGGCTGTGTAAAACTATCTAAAATGATATCCCTAAGGGAAAAAATAAACATGCATTTCCAGATATGAATAGCTTCTCTAAATAATAGGAGCTATTGTATCTCTAGGAAAGGACAGTAGCCAAATGAAGTGAGGAGTTCTTGGGGAGGAAACCAGTGGTTGGTACTTGGAGACCAGTAGGAAGGATCTATCACTTATATAGCCAAGGGCGCACAGCTACTTTGTTCTGAGTTGCCAAATCCTAACACTGGTCCTCAGATCTTCATCAATGTTCTTGGGCACTTGAGTGACACTCACTTTACACATTAGGTACTATTGCCCTCTCTAGAAAAGTGGTTAACATCATGAGCTATCATGAAGAAGCTATCATCAAGAAGACTGTGATACAGTTCTGTTGTGAAGAACCAGGTGTGGGGAAAAAACCTGTAATCCCAGCATTCAGGCAGGATTCAGATGGTGGCCCAAATATGGGCATGCTAAATATCAGATGATGGAGTTTTAATCTTCACTCAATGAAAAGCCTGAGATACTTTGAGATTACTTGTTACATATTCCTCTAGCATTAGTGGTGGTCTCTTTTAGAGGAGACAAGATCTGGAAAGATAAGTAACACCTATCCAGTGTCTACTAAGTGAGGCTTGTAGATAGCATTCTCATTTTTTAACCCACACAGCAACTGTTGGGGGTTGTATCTTAGCCATTAATTCATGTTGCTACTATGTGGATTAGGATTGAAGCTATCCATTCTCTATCCATGTTCTGTGTCCAGTCCAGAATTATTCTTGCCAGCCAAAGCAGGTGAGGCATGAAGCAGAGACACCAATTGTCACAGTGCTGTCACAGGCTACAGAGAGACTAGAACTTTATCACCACTGCCTTGTCCCACTAGTCACCTTATAGTTGTATGCTTATAGGTCTGGAGAGAAGGGTATTTGACATACTACTACTACTAAGCTTCCTAATAATTCCTCCTAAGTCTGGATCTTGTGGTAACTCACCCATAAGACAACTGGGGGCAGTAGACAGATAACTGACTCATGTGCTAGGGACTGAGTTGGAAAGACCTCAATTCCTGAAGAAGAATGTATACCAAAGGAAATTGGAATGCCACTGACTGATGAATAACAAGGCCTTTGAGAGAGAGATAAGAAGTAGAGAAAGGTCAGAAATCGCTCTGGCCAGCTCTCTCATGGAAGGATGTCAAGGAGAGTTAGCAAGGTGCTAGGCCCCATTAGTGTCAAGGACAGAGTGAAGGAAAGGGCTTCAGAGGCAAAGATGTATTCATTAGTCCTCATACATTGCTGATGGGAATGTAAATTAATGTGCATTCACCTCAGAAAATAGCCTGGCAGTTTGAAAATGTCAAACAGTTCAATAATGACCCAGCAATTCCATACCTAGATGTTTCCAAGAGAAATGAAAATATATGGAAACAACTCAAATGTCCATCAACCAATGAACAGGTAAACAAATTATAGTATATCCACATGCCAGAATATTACTTGGTAATCAAAGGAAATGAATATACACTACCACATAGATTAACCTTGAAAACATGAACTGAATGAAAGCCTGAAGTCATAGAAGACCACATATGGTATGATACAATTACATTGATGGCCACATAGGCAGATTTGTAGAGACAGTTGATCAGTGGTCACCCAGTAGTGAGAGATGAGAAGTGACTGATAAAGTCTTGGAGTTTCTCTTTGGAATGTTGCAGATGTTTTAAAATTGAGGTAGTTGACTCCCTGTTAATATACTAGCCATGGCTAAACTGTGTACTTGAAGTCAATAAAAAAAAGAAGAAAGGGGAAAAAAATGTCTGTTGCTTTCTGAGTAAGTGGGGTTGCCAGAAAGTAGGGGGTGAACATTTGAACTGGATCACTTCAACCTTAGCATGGGTGAAGGCCACCTTAGAAATCTGCCCATAAAAGGAAGAAGAGACAAGAACAGAGTAGAAAGGAAAAGAAACTCAGGTGATGTCTGCATGGGAGATATATAAATTTTCACAAGCTGCGGAGCAAGCTTACATTGACTCAAGTCCGCTGATTTTCAACATAGGTGTTCCGACCCAGAAGGTAATCTGTGAACCATTTTCATAGTTCCAGAAGGAGCAAAGGAGCACCCCCACATTTCAGGAGATGAAAGCTTCACAAGAACATCTTCACTCAGAACTGGAAATCACTGTGTCAAGTTGTGGTAACCTTGGTTAGTTGTGGAGAGGGGAAGGACCCTCTCGTTGGTATAGTTATACATCCAACACACTTGCATCTGTGCTTAATTTGAAAATGCACATTGAGGGGTCATATGGATACCTACAGTAGAAGGTTCTTTACACATACACACACACACACACACACACACACACACACACACACACACACACACACGTACACACACACGCACATGCACGAAAGAAATTCAAATGGAATCACCAGATAATGGGGGAGACAAAGCCCTAACTTGATATCTCCCACCACCAAATGAAACCTCCAGTGCCAGAAATGGGTTACATTTAATTGAATTGTTGGCCAGTTGGGCCCCATGGAAGCCCCCAAACAACCCAGGCTATTGCCAAGGTATTGGTTGCCCCCCATAAACTGATGGTAAGGCCATATTGCTGAAGATAACACCTGCATAACTCATTGAAGACAGAGAAGTTGAGCTACCTAGATCCTTCATCCCTACTGACTAGCATTCATAGTATTGCAACTATGTACAATACTAAAGGAGAAAGATAAATATCAACCCGCCTGCAAGCCCTTTGAACTACAATGGTGACCTGCCTGTATGATATGCTGGTGCAGCAGTGGCACAAAAGTTGTGGGAGTCACCAATCACTGTCTGATTGGATTTAAGGCCTTCTCTATGAGATGAAATCCATGCTTGACACAGCTCTGTTGGCCAAGAACCTGAGGTCATGGATATAGGGAAAAATAAATACTAATGGACTGATTAAAGAGTATAGCAATAAAATGACTCCTAATGACATTCTGCTAGACTCTGAGATCAGCATCTTGCTCAGCCATCATCAGAGAAGCTTCCTCCTGCAGCAAATGGGAACTAATAGAGACCATAACTAGAAAATGTACAGAGAGTGAAAGACCTTGGAACACTCAGTCCTAATCAGGATGTCTTCATCAAATCCCTCAGGCTTAGGGTATGAAGAAAAGGCAGACATAGCCAGAGGGGATGGAGTACATGGAGGAAACAAAGCCCTCTAAATTAGCAGGATCAGTGAACATATGAACTCAGAGACACTGAAGCAGCATGCACAGGACCTGTACAGGTCTTAACCAGATGGGATCCTAGAGCTGAAGGAAGTAAACACAAGCCCCCATCTCTAACCCAGAAGCTATCTCCAATCAATAACTACTGCAGGAGAAAAATTAGTTTTCTCCAACAGAGTTTCCATTGAGTATATACAAACCACACTCATGGGCAGGCCCTACACCCAGCAGTAAATGGCCAACTCAAAACAATGGTATTTGGGGAGGATTTCTGTCTCATAATGTTTTCTCTAGACTTTCTTTTTTTAACATTACAAATCTTTTGCTTATATATTATGGTTTCCTATTTTGTTTATGGTGTGTGTGTGTGTGTGTGTGTGTGTGTGTGTGTGTGTGTGTGTGTGTGATTTCTTTTTGCTTTTTCTTCAGCTCCTTTTTTTTATTTTGTTGTTCTATTCTGGTTTGTTTGGGGTGTTGTGTTTTGTCTTTGTTGCTGCTGCGTGTTTGTTTTCAAATCAGAGAAATAAAGAATGTGGATTTGGGTTGAAGAGGAAGTGGGAAGGGTCTGGGAAGTCTTGGAGGAAAGGAAACTGTGACTGGAATATATTGTATGAACAAAATATATTTTTAATAAAAATTATGATTATAAAACATGAGCAAATGAATTCCAAAAATGGAGTATATAGGGGTACCAAGAAAGGACACAGGAAGCATTGTGGGTAGGAAGAACTTGAAAGGGCAAACATTATGTCACTGTGGGATGGTTTGGAATAGCGGTTCCCTGGGACAGAATCTATAAACCCACCCTGGAATGAAAGGAGAATACAAAGCATCAGCCCTGGGAAGTAGAGTACAGGAAAGCCTGGGCTGCTCACAAAGCATTCGCTGTATGCCAGACAGTCTGCTATACTCTGTATCTCATCAAATCTTTAGGAGGTGGAGTTCTTTTCAGAGTTTAAAATCGATTTCAGTATAAGGGTTTTCCTCATAAGCCATCTTGAATCTTTTATGGGGTGAAACTGTGTGCACAAATATACATCTATGCACACAAAAGATTTGAGCTGATTTTTTTTTTCACTCAATAATGAAAATGAAGTTTAACAAGATTCACCAAGGTCATCAGATAGTAAGTTCAAACTCAGAGGTGGGCATAGGGGTCACTGTTCTTTTCTTTACTTTTCTTTCCTATTGTGAGTCAATATCCAAACTGTCAAGACCATTTTCTACTTTCCAATCCCACCCACTTCTCCATCACTGCCAGTACTTCTCTAGGACATCAGCTCCAGAGGGCTTGCATATGCCATTGTATGTATGACTGATTGTCTTTACCTCACTCTTGTCTTCAAGCAGAGTGCCATCCTTGAAGTTGCCTGGATCTTTCTATCATGTTACACCCTGGTGGAAAGTCAAGTTTTCTGTGACTCTTGATGTCTGCCCTTTGAGCCTATAGTTCAAGACCCTTTATGATTTGACTTGCTGCAGACTCTAGACTCCCACTCCTGTTCTTTTCCTCTGCACCGTGTTCCAGCCCCTCTGAACTATGAGTTCCTAAAAGCACTGTGACAGCCTTTGCCAACCTTCAGCCTCTCAGCCCCGATTTGTGCTGTAATGGCTGTTTACTTGCCTGATTTCTCCTTTAGACTATACACGAAGCTGACTCGAATAAGATGGCCACTCTTATTCATCACTAATTCCTCAGAATGCAGCTTGGTTCCTGGCATGTTGTAAGCTCTCCATCATTGTTATCAGACAGCTGAGTCAGTAAGCACATGAGAGCCGGGGAAGAAGGGAGGAAAGGAAGCAGGCTAAGTCCTTTGCAGCCTTGGTACCATTCCAGGTTGTATGCAGCTCTCTCAACAAAGCAAAAAAGGAGAGCCATAGAGAACTGGAGATGATGGGCATTGGGACACCTCCATTGCTCCCTCTCCAGTGCCTTATATGCAATAGAAAGCATTTTCTTCCAAATTTAAGATTCATAACTTCCCTACTTAAAAATCCAAAGACCTATCCAGAGCTTACAGGACAAGGAGCACCGCCCTAGAGAGGCACATCAGGGCTCTCAGTCTCTGGCCCCATATCCTCCTCTGCCTCATCCACCTCTATTCTCTCCTCCCCTTTGTTCCCCACTGCAGCTCACTACTGTTAGACACGACCCAATGATGCACTTCTCTTTCCAGGTTCTTCTGGGTGACTAACTTGAGACTATCTAAGTTGTCACCACTTTGAGAAATTTCCCTTATGTTCCTGGCATCAAGTACTCCTGCCTACAGTAAGACTTGCACACATGTCCAACCCATAGCCCAGAGGCCACATGTGGTCAAGGATAGCTGTGAATGAGGCCCAACACAAAACTGTAAACTTAACCTAAAACATTTTGATTTGTCTGGTTGAGATTTTTGTTGTGACTTTTGTGTATGATTTGACTGTGCAGTTCTCAAACATGAACATTGTATATAATAAGTTATATTATCAGATTGTAGTGTCAAAAGGTTGACCTTGCAGCAAGTTGAGAGCCCTTGGTAAAGGCCCATGTCATCATGCCATATTGTACTGGATACTGCTTTTCTTATTAGAGTTCCAAGTGCCCAAACTAACATATGCTATTTGGAAAAGATAGCCTCACCATTTGTGAAACAGACAGATATCCAGGTGAGTTATTGATACCTTCTGAGTTCATGAAATTCCTTGTAAAAAATGAATAGTGATAAATCTACCTACAGATTTTATGCCCGATGTGCTGAACTAGCCCTGGAATGTAGACCAGAAAAAAAAAAATCAGAATGAGTAGATCAGAGTCTCAAGAACATGAGGTAGGCACTGAGACATGTCTCCTTGGAACATGGCCAACCAAAAGGCCTGCAAGCAGGGAGCAGTGTTGGAATTAGAGAAGCACAGAGGTGGCTGGCCAGACCAGCCTCATTGGACAGCTGACTCCTCCCCTTTTCTATAGTCTGTAGCCTGATTGGCTGACCCCAGGCTGGCACTACCATACAAACAATAGTTCACAGTGGATTCCCACCTGCATGCCCCCTCTTTGGTTTTCCCAGGTGCTGCCCACCCTCTCCTTCTCTACACCCTTGCCAGCTTTAGGTCCTGAGGTAGCCAATAGGATGCTGAGATGAGGAAGACCATGCTGTATCCAGGTGAGAAAGAGTGAACCCTCACTTTTTCAAAACCTTTTACTCTGAGAGATTTTAGCTTGTTGGATTTATGTAGCAATGGGAAATGGTTAACTGTGTAAATTTTCTGTATTTTCCATGGACGGTTATTTATGGAAAGGGCGTTTTTAGCTCAAGTGCTAGAAATGTTAAATCATCATAATAAATTCATGCTATTCAGACTTTCTTACATTGTCATAATGTTTTTCTGAGCATGAATGAGGAGATCCATGAGTTCTTTAATATACCATTATGTAGTTCTTCTCAGAATGGCATAGCTTACTACATCAAGCTGGGGAAGAACAGAAGATTTACAGTCCCAAGGGGTGGGAGAAGTTGAAAGATGCTGTGTGAAAAGACCGGCTTGGAGCAGTGATAGCAAAAAGAATTCTGGTCCCTTTGGGCTTCTCCTGGGGTGGAAGGAACAGCCACAGCCTGAGTCTGTTTGGCATTTCAGCCTTACCCCTTCCCACTTGAGCTTGAGAAGGTTCACTGAGCAGAGAAACGGGATCAGGGATGCGATAGCCTTCTATCTTGTTCTGTCCAGGGACAGATACCATAGTGAGGCTGGGGTGGAAATGAAAAACACATCTCCCCATGATGACAAGTCATATCCAAAGCATTAGTCTGGCAGACAGCAATCCTACTAGAACATTCTTTCTCCCTCATCTTCCCTCCTCACCTGCAACCTCATGTGCACCTCTGGGTTCATGGCCATTCTCAAACTCTCAAGGAATCTGTTATAAAAACAAAACTCAGGTATCACCAGTCTTGGGTGAACTCTGAAGCACTTTGTCTTGGGAAAGTGCATCACTCTGGATGTCCAGCAGCACATAGTACAGTGGAGCAGAAGGTCAAGGTGAACTGAAGTGAGGCTTTCCTCAAGGTCAGTGCAGATAGAAGTCTGAATAGCAGCCCTTGCCTAGCTTTACTAGGCAAAAGAGTAGTGTGTTTAAAGATGTGGAATGTGGAGGTCTAAGGTAAACGTGATATTTAGTGTTCTCAGCTTAGCAGGACCAAGAATCATCTGGGAGACAGGCCTCCAGGCACACCTTGATTAATTATCTAGGCTATGGTAGCCTCTGAGAATGCTAGGGATATTATCTTTTTCAAGAAGGCTCGCCTACTATGGGTGGCACCATGCCCTGACAGGGATCCTGGAGTGTATAAGGGAACTGAGCAACAGTACACATCCATCTCTCTCTACTGCCCAGCTGTTTCAAGCTTCTAACTGCTCTGCCTCAGACTGGAAGCTAAAATAAACTCTTTCCCCCTTAAGTTGCTTTTATCAGAGTATTTCACTGTAGCACCATTAGAAAAAGAGAGCAAGCAAACTCACAAATGACCTTCAATGCTCAGCCTATGCTGAGCAAGGCCCATGGGAAGAGACTTGTGAGGTCCAACCCTCTGTAGCAATGTATTGTCTCCCTGGTGCTCCGTTAGTATCCTAGGTTCAATTCCTGTCTGTGTTCAAGTCCCTAGACCAGTCCAAATTGAGTGTGTCAGCCTGCATAGTGTAGACAACATACATATTCACACCTGCCTTCGCCTTTGCCTCGCTCAAATTAGGGATCCGATGAAAGGTTGTTCACATACCTACTGGGATGCACATCGGGTATTTTCACAATTAATCTGAAGGCTAGCAGCTGACAGGAGACCTCTCTGAACCATGGAAAGCTAGGGACTCCATTACTGCCAGCAAGAAGTGACCTGTTAACTCCTAATCATTGCTGCTTCCCACAGCATGTCCTGCCTCAGGCAGGGCTTCCAGCTCCTTCCTGGCCCCAGCAGAGTAACCTACCACCCTAATTTTAGAGTGCTATGTACCTGCTTTTCTCCAGTCTGAGACTTTATTATCCACACAGGGCCCTGGCTTCTTAGCATACCTGACTTTACAGACCTCAGCCTAGATGAACGTCAGCAGCAGGCAAAGCTGAGAGCTAGTCCAAGACTGGGATTCCTGAGCTGTAGAGGCTTCTACTGGTGCAGGGACTCATGAAGTTGGCCTGGACTAGCTGCCTTGAGAGGCATGTGTCATAGGTTTTTCAGGTTAGAGTCTGTCTCCCAAGCACAATATGCCTTCCAGGTCCTGAGAGACCAACCACACTCATCCCCTCAGGCAGTGAAGCTGTCAGGCCACTTTGTGTTTCTCTGTGTGTTTCCTTAAAAGTCAAGGAACCATGGAAGCTTGGCAGGACAATTTTAGACACTAAGCTTGTGTACCCTGTAAAGTTTGCAAAGAGCATTGTATCCTGGCAACTACCCCTGTATAGATCCTGAAAAATTGCCACTATAATCTGTATATTCTCTTTCTGATAAAAAAGTCTGATTGCTCTCGATAAAATTGCCACAGTTTAAGTTTTGCTGTAGACCAGCCAGCCAGCCTGATTCAATTCCTCATGCCATCATATCAAGTGACCTTGGCCCTGTTAGTAAGTGTGGGCACTTACATATCAGAATGCTATTGATGACTCAGGGTCTTCCCTTCTCCCCTTCCTCACTGTACCCTGCCCCTCCCCCACATACACACATGTACACTGTCCTTTCACACCTGTCCTCTCTATTCAGAATGGAATAAATGGAGCTGGGGAGGTAGCTTAGTAATGTTGCTTGCTTTGTAAGCATGAGGACCAGAGTTGAATCCACAAAGTCAAAAAAAGCTAGGTGTTGTAGTGCACACCTGTAATCCCAGAACTGGGGAGGCAGAAACAAAGGGCTTACTAACCACCCAGATTAGCCTATTTGGCCGTTTTCTGGCCACTGAGAGATAATGTCTCAATAAAAGGTGGACAGTCCCTGCAGAATATCACTTAAGGCAACACCCTCCCCCCAAACACACACACACACACACACACACACACACACACACACACAGAGAGAGAGAGAGAGAGAGAGAGAGGGAGAGAGAGAGAGAGAGAGAGAGAGAGAGGAATCCCTGGTGATACTGCTTTCTGTCTGAGTAGTTGTGATCATTTGAATGTATTTGGCCCCAGTAGCTCAGAGGGAGTGGCATTATGAGGAGGTCTGGCTTTGTTGGAGGAAGAATGGTCTTGTGGAGGAGGCTGGATGACACACACCTTTAATCCAGACCCACACCTTCTGTTGGAAGTGTGTCGCTGTGGGGGAGGGCTTTGAGATCTTTTTCTCAAGCTTCACTCCATGTGACAGTCAGTTGACTTTCTGTTGCCTGCAAGATGTAGGACTCTCAGCTATTTCTCCAGCACCATGCCTGCCTGCATATCATCATGCTCCCTACCATGATGGACTGAACCTCTGAACTGTAAGCAAGCCCTCTCAATTAAATGTTTGGTTTATCAGAGTTGCCGTGGTCGTGGGGTTTCCTCACAGCAATAGTAAACTCTAACAAGGACAGTAGTCAGGCTGCTTGAGGAAAGGTGGAATGGACAGGGAACTGCTATTGTTCACATTGGCCACAGTTGTTGGCTTTTATTTTTTCAATATTTTTTCTTTATTTTTAATGGCCTGTTATCCATATGCAGTACAATGTGGACTTAAGGTTTGGAGACTGAATAGGAGCCACCCAACTATTTTGTGCTAAGCTTTCTTGGAATACAGAAGAGTTTTAGAAATGAGTCAAAGAATTTCTGTGTAGCCTTCACCCACAGTCTTCAGAGTTCACACTTGCTCATTTGCTTGGTTATTCACTGTTTCTCAGACATGCACACAACCATGCCATTATTATTTTCGAATATACTAGAGGGTAAGCTGAAGATCCACTACCCTCTGTCTCCCAAATAGTTCCAAAAAATATGAGGGCAGCTTCTTCATAACTGAGGTGATCAAAATCAGGATATGGGCAATATACCATAATCTAATATGATGTGTGGACCCCATTTAGCTTGTCAGTTGCTGCACTAATATTCCTTACAAAAACCAATACCATGGGCACATTCTGGCCAAGGTTCTAATTCAGAATCATGAATTGTGATGAGTTGCCACATTTCTTTAGAGGAGTATAAACCATTTATTTAATAGAGTATTCCCCAATGTGGGCTCATCTGATGTTTCCTGATAGTTTGATTCAGATTATACATTTTTGCAAGAAAAACTGGTGTCATGTCCTCAGGATGTTGAACAGGAGGCTCCTGACAACTTCATCACAACCCATGAGACATGAGCCTGGATCATCTGGGTAAGGTGATGTTGGCCAGGTTTCTCCACTGTGAAAGAACTTCTCTTACATCATCTATCACTATCTTGGTGGAGGAGGTTCTTTTGAGACCATGTACTTGTTGTTTCTCAAACTTTCACCAGTGGAATCCATAATCCAGCAAAATTTCTACATCTCCCAATGAAAACCTGTCTCCCACCTTGGGGCCCTGCCTTCTATTCCACCAGCCCAGTGCTAGAGACTGAGAGCAGAGTGTTTGCTTCTTGTCCTCAAAGTATTCCCTGGGGTGAGAGCTACAAACCCCAAGCCAGGCAAGCCCAGCCAAGGGATCCTCCTCTGAGGGAAGAAGGAGGTCCTTTGAAACAATCGGGCATCAAGGGACAAGAAGAATTTGAATGGTCAGAAATCTGGAGAAGCATGACGATCTGTATCCATAAACCAATCGTCAGGATCCGAGTAGGGTGCTGGGACAGTGGCCATCACCTCAGGAGCTCCCAGCACCCCAGGGAGATCGGTACCTCTAGATTTACTTCTGATCTCTATTCAGAATGGGGCCAGGTGAGCAGGGAGGCATTGCTGAGACTGTGCGGGGCAGGGCATGAGGTCATGGGAAGACTCCTCGAACCCTGCCACTTCTTATACAGGCAGTAAATACCAGGCCTGGAGCCAATGCTGAAGTAGCTGATTGCTAAATGGGCGCATGTCTCCAGCCCAGCAAGCAGTCTTCTGCCCAGAGCTGAGGGCAGAATGAAGGAATGGAAGGAATACTGTGTGGGCCTTTCTTTCTGGGGATGCATGTCATATGTAGGGATGGGCTGTGAGCACTTACAGTATGCTCCACCTCTGCACTTGCGCCTGTCCACTGCCCCTTCTAGCACTTGGCAGAGAGCTTCAGATACACTGGAGTTGGGACAAACCTGGAGACCCAAGAGACTCACTCACTCTTTAGAGAAGGAAACTGATGTGCAGAGATTTGCACCTCCCTAGGAAAGCCTGAGTCCATTCTTGTGGCCTGTAGTGAGACTGTGTACCTTTGAGGTTTGATAACCCAGCCAAGAGGCTTCTGAGGCTCAAGTCACATGGGTGCTCTGAACAGAGAAATCTGTCCATCATAATGGCAACACTAAGAGAGAGATTTGCTGTCAGGAAGCCCTGGATTCAGTCCCAACTCAGCTATGCACTCTGAGACCTCCACACTCCCCTGAAATTTACCTGTGTGGTAAGGTGTCAGGAATAAGTAGGGTGGTGTCATGATGACTAAGTGCACCAGTTGAAACAAGGTCCTATGCCTTCTCAGCATATTCCCTACTCCATCCCTAGGCTATTTTGTAGTTACTCAGGTTCGATGTCCTCTCTTCTTCCATGCCTTCCATCCTTGGTCAGCTTAGCACCCACTCATCCTCCAATACTTGGATCAGGTACCTCCTCTCCAGTCTAGGCTGCTTGCCTTCCCTCTTCTAGCTACCTGGCCCCATGCAGTTGTCTTCTGACTGTCTAGGAATGAGGAACAGAGAAGCTGGTTTTAGTCCAGGCTCCAGCTGCTTTCGTGCAGTATGACTTAGGCCAAGTTACCTACCTTGTCCGAGTTTCTGGTTGCTTCCATCAAGGAAAGCGACATCACCTTACAGATTGACTGCCAGGATTATAGATGAAAACCAGCATCTCTGTAAGGTACTGGAAGGTTTGTTCATTGCCTTGACCTCCTCACCCTAATCCTGAGCCCAGTGGTATGTGCACTATGAATGGTTGGACACATTAGGGAAAAAATGCTGTTCCCCTGTGATTTTTACTTGAAAGTAGAGCTATAGAGGTCAAGTTTAACCCAAAGAGAAAGGCCTGATGATTGAAGCTGAGGCCCTGAGCAGGACTGCACTGGTGTGAAGTGAGGCTTAGGCAAGTGTGTGGGGCCTGCCCAGGGGAACCTCATATTTATTTATAAGGCTACACATCCAGCCTACACTGGTAAAAATGACCTACAGTGGCCTCATTCCTGAGGACTATCTCTGATGTTCAAGAGGAAAGCAGGGAGTAGAAAACCAAGATGACAGCTAGTTCCTGGTCCCCTGGATCTCATGTTACCCCAAAGTCCATGCCCCCCAAGACATGGATCCCAGGAAGAGATGGAGAGGAACCATGACAAAAATTAGTTACAATGGAGATCCTGAAGACAAGAGACCTTAGCTGGAGAAGCAAGGGGCTTCAGAAGTGGTTAGTGATGTAGGAACCCGTCTATATTCAATCTTAAGAATACTTTTAGGATTTTTTCCCCAAGTTCAGCATCCTGGGAAACAGCTGTCATAGTATAAAATGCTTTCACTTTTCCAGTAGCTGCAGAAAATGTTAGTAAATATAACATTTATTTTTATTTAATTTCCTCTTGTCAATAACAAATAAGGAAGCTAACTTAGATTTGAGGTTTTTTTTTTTTCTCTCTCTCTCTCCTTCCATACTGTCCCTCCGTCCCTGTCACTACCAGGGACACACTAGCCTCATAGGGGCACCACTTTCTCCCCTCCAGAACTCCAGATGCAACATGAGTTCATCATGAGAAAGAAGCACAGAGGTTGTTATAGATGTAGCCATTTTATAAGCAAACTGGAGATCTGCAGGAAGTAGGTAGTGAGAAGGGAGGAAAGGGAGACATGGTGCAAGGGTGTAGGGAGCAAAGAAAATGCTATCAGGAAAGACTGACAGCCAGAGGGAGACAAGGGACGTGACAACAGCCTTTCAGCTCCTGGCAACCTTGTAAAGAGACTTACCCTTTTTAGCCATATTTTTTTTTTCTCAAGGATAATGACAATAGTCATAGAATTATTGTGGAGAATTGATGAGAATCTAGTTAAATAGCTCTTACCACAACCACATCTAGCACAGGGCAAGCACCCCACAAATGATAGTTACACCCATGCCTCAGAGTGGAGTCTCATTCAGATCCCTGATTGTATCCCTGCTAAGGCAAATCACTGCCTAGTTCTGTCTATCCTCTCTAGAAACAAGACATGGTGTGACAACGTATGCCTGTAATCCCGGAAGGCTGAGGTAAATTCAGGGCCAGCCTGAACTACTTGGTGAGACTGTGGGAGGAGGGGAGTGAGCTGAGGAGGTACTACCATCAACACACCAGGCATCTAACTAAAGACCCATATAAACTGGAAAAACTAGTGATGCTGCCTTCCTCAGTGGGGGGCAGAAGGAGCCAGAGTCAGGCTTGAAGGCTTGATTGCGCCTTTTCCCCATCAAATTAGCTTGCAGCTTGAGGCCATCTGCAGCAGGAGGAAGGCAGCAATAGGGAGAAGCAGTCACAGCAGCTTCCGGGATGCTCATGGAGTAAGGAAAGAGCAGAGGCTACAGGTGTGTCAGGTGTCAGCTAACTGGGGACCCTGCATGAGAGTAAAAGGAGCCAGATGCATATGCACCCAGCATGATAAAGATTATCCCAGGGTGATGTGGGCTGGCTGAGCTTTCCGAAAACTAACATAAGTGGCATGGTGTCAATTTTAAGCTCTGGGTGGGATGCCAGCAGTCAGTGGAATAAAATTAAGGGAAGGGGAGGAGAGGACTGTAGCCCAAACTACATTCATTCTGAGCATATATTCAGTCAAAGATTCTTACGTGCGTGCGTGCGTGCGTGCGTGCGTGCGTGCGTGCGTGTGTCTCCACTTCTCAGCACTTTAGGGGTGGTATTATCCCCACTTAAAGAAATAAAGGCTCACAAACATTAACCAACTTTTCAAAGTGACACCAAAGGCATTGGAGGGAACTGGGAGAGGGATCCTGGTGAGTAACAGCGCAAGCCTTCACATGCTCAGCTTTCAGACACTGGCCTCTCCACCTTCTCTTAATGGTGCAACTCCTGGTTGGACCAGCATCACCGTCAGCAGAAGTGAGGTCAAGCAGAATTACCTGAAGGGATTCATAGAAAGGCTACTAGGAGAAAGGATCTGGGGATAAAAGAGGAGTCTGGGGAGCAGAAGCTAGCTTGCTAGCTAAGCCTGGAGCAGATGGGAGTGCTGGGGACCAGAGGCAGGAGCCAGAGTGGCAAGAATTTGAAGGGAGGAGAGTAGGTGGTTTATGGTGATGGATGGGAGTTTAAAGCAAAGAACTGAAGCCCAGAAGCCCAGTGGGAGGGGTGCTTTGGCTATGCAACTTACTCCGAATGTGCCATTCGCACTACTTAAAAGACGTTTTCAGAACATCTACCTCTTCGGAACAAGCCCCAGTGATCTACAATTTGTCCTTGCAGGCAGAGTGACTCAACAGTGATGACAAATCTAACTGCCAGAAGTTAATAGTCTATTGAAGGTGATACATCAGTGGCAGCTAATAATTTGTGTTTGAGGAGAGATTCTATTTTGGGAAATGGCCAAGTGGCATTCACGGTCAAGTCTGATGCCGTTGCCTTGGGCTAAGCTAAGCTGGGTCCCTGAGCTCAATGCCCACATAGCCCTTTATCCACCTTACTGGGCAGGCAGGCAAGAAGCAGGCAGATAGATTCTAGATTCAGCCTGATTCACACACCAGCCCTACCACCCTATACTAGAAGGATCTGTAGAGAAGTTGCCAAGCTCCCCAGACACTAATAGTGCTCACTAGGAGGTGGAGACAGTGCAGCACTGGCCAGAGAGAGGCTCTGGCATGTCTGTGTCCCGTTCTACCAGTGCTCTGGATGTGGATAAGGAAGAATGGGACAAAAGCGAACTCTTTAGAACAGCTGGAAGCAGACAGGAAAGAAGTCCATGAAAGGTCTCAATGTTATTTTCCTATAGGCAGCATTGAGAAGGGGAATGTGGAAAAGGCTTGGACTTCAAAGGGGTAGTGGAAGAGCTGGAAGAACTTTGCAAGACCTTCTTGGGCATGCCCAGTCACTGAAAAGGTACTGGAGATAGATCCAGGGTCATACCTGAAGACAGCACCACCCTGCAGGATGGCCATACAGAGACCATATTGGTCAACTTCCCACCAGCTGTTAGAACTCGGTGCAGTGTAAGCAATGCTTAGGGGTGAGGTGAAGCATGTAGTGATGCAGTTCCTTGTATCTGCCACCCGTGTCAACGTGACTCATAAACGGATAGGGGAGGCAACTCACAGCTTTAAAGCACTGTCCATGTTTGCTGATACATGGAGGTCTTTCTTCTTTAGGTGACACTTCCGGGACCTGAATGAGACACACGGGATGGGTGCTTGGCCCCAGTAGGAGATGGGGGAAAAGGGGTGGTCCATGGGTGCCAGCGATTTCTCTGCAGCTATTCTTATCACTGCCTTTGCCACCCCTCTTTGGAGAAGTCAAACAGGAGTGAAGCAATGCCCCACACTCCAAAATGATGGATGGCCTCCTGCCCCTCAAGGCCCAATTTCCCTCCCGCAGAACTTAAACTATACAACTTCCCTACCCCTAACTATAAATTTTGATGAACTCTTGGATCCTGTTCATCCCTAGACCAGATTTCAGGGTTGAATGCTGAGAACTAGGCTAGAAAGGGGAAAGAGCATTGAGAATGTACTTTTCATGAAGGGCCTGAGAAAAACGTGGCTGGTATTCCTCTACCTAAGACATCACTCAGGAGTCCCATTCCTGGTCTCCAGTAAACCCTGTTTCTTGTCCTTTTTCCATTTAGGACATTACTCACCTGCTCCCAAGGCATCGAAGACATTCTCCGTCATGTCTAAGTGTGGGCAGATAGCACTCAAAAGAAGCTTCCCAGAGAGGAACTCTAGCTCCTCCTCCCTATACACTCTCCCCAGGACACTGACTCCAAGGGCATCATCTACACTGCTGTTTTCTCCATGGCAACCGTCCTTGCAGGTTCAGGGCCAAGAGCAAAAGCCTCCATGGCAAAGTTGGGATTGTGTTCCTCCCCTCTCGTCACCTCCCTGAAGACATAGCATCACCTTGCCCAACTCTGAGTCCATCCTTGGGCAGATAAGTCGGCTTTCCGTTGGTCAAGGGGAAAGGAGGACAGTAATGTTTATGCTGTCCCCCAGGCAGCCCAAACCATGGACTTGCAATGGAGACTTTCTCAAATACAACAGTTGAAGTTTTCTTCGGATGCAGGCATGCCCTTCATTGTTCCCACACACTGCTGGGGTCACAGTGAGGACCTGTATGGCAGATCCCCAGAAAAGAAAGGTCCTGGATAGACCCTGACACCTTGAAACACAACTGGAAAGGACCTGAGAGGCACAGAGCAGTAAGAACTCTTTTGAGTTGGTTTTTTTTTTTTTAAACTGTGCTTTATTTAGGGCTAAGCTGGAGAAAGCGTCATCCAATAGTTACAGAAGGTTACAAGGAGTTTTCGGGAGTCAGTGTGAAAAGAGCAGTTGTACTGAACTGCAGCTGATTTTTTTTTTTTTTTTACAACATCTGGACATCCTAAAAGGAGGAGTCAAGAGAAAGAAAAAGAAAACTAAATGAAGTAAAACAACAACTAAACAGACAGAAAGAAAAGGGAGGAGGCCTGAGAGCAACCAGAATTTCGTCGTTCTAAAGGAAAAAAAAATGGTAGTTCCGAGACCCCTCTGGCCTCCAGATGGACATCAATGAGAAGCTCTTGAGGCAGAATGCACAGCAAGTCTTCCCAAGGGTGCAAATAAATTATAATAAATATGTTATACTTTAAAATATATGTGTTCTTAAATAATTCAGTGTTTTTTCTGATTCTGAGTTTTTTTTAAGCAATGTCTTTAACTGCTCTAAAGTCATTTACCAAAGATAAATATCGTGCTTTCATTAAATAGTTTTCCTTGTTTTTCTCTATCATTACAATTAAAAGTCCTACAAAATATGCAAATTTATTTACAGAAAAACAGAGCCGGCATCATTTAAACATCCCTGTTTTTCAAAATTCCTTGTAAACAGTTTCAGAAATTCTTCAAAGATTGTTTGTTTTTCTCTCTCTTGTTTAAGGTTTTGTGTGTGTGTGTGTTGTCTAGTTGTTTGAAGATGAAAAGTTCCCAGTTCTCCCTGACCTGGAAAGTCTCCGAACAAGCACAGAAGGCGTGTGAAGAAGCAGAGGTGAGGAGGGCGGAGAGCGCGCATGCGCGCGGCTCCCGGGCGGGCGGGCGAAGCGAGAGGCGGCGGGACGCTTCCGGAGAGACGCTTCCTTGCGGAGGGGCGCTTCCGGCTGGGCGCGCAGGTCTGGACAGTCCGGCCTGGCCCTTGGGGACCGAGTCCGACAGCACTCGCGGGGAGACGGGATCGATGCTCAGTCTAAACTCTACAGAAGTACAGTCCTACAACATCTGGGATTTTAGCATAACGCTAACTTCTATAAGTTTTTTTTTTCCTTTTTTTTTATTTTTTATTTTTTTGCTTTCCTCTAATTTTTTTTCTTCTATGATATAGGTATTTTAAACTTTTCCTTTTAAAATTCTGTACAACTATTATGATTTTAAGAGGGGGAAGAGTTAGAAGCATTTACAGACTTTTCACAACAATTACCTTGCCTTCGAAGTCCCCTAGTTCCCCTTATGTTCTCGTTCTTCATGGTTAATGATTTAATATCTTTGTTGCTTTCCCCAAATATCCACCAGTATGTTTATCTTAACAGCTCCATCCAGACATATAATACAGAAAACCATAGGAAAGTTTCAGAGACTTCAATGGGGGTAATCAAAGCGCCTCTCAAAGTATCAAAGAACTAGTATCTTGCTGTTTTAAAAGCGTTGAAGCAATATTTTTTCCTGTTTTTTTTTTTGTTCATTTTTTAAATTTTTTTGTTTTTTTTTTATTATTTTTTTATTACATTTTTTTTTCATAGAATCGCTCTAAGCTGTTTCAAGAACAGCCAAGGAGGCAGGAAGGAGTTTGGTCTCCATTCCACCTCTAATTGACAGAGCTACACATCTGCAATAAAAAGTTTGGTCCTTTGGTCCCTAAATAGCTAAAGGAATGACAGAGATGCTCAGTGGCGGCTCCCAGCCGCCTGCTGGGGACCAGGCCCCGCAGCAGCTTGCCCCTGCCTGCTTCAGGCGCCCGCGGGCTGGAAACGCCCCAGGATCGGTGGGCAGCTGCAGTGTCTCCTCCTAGTGCCCAGCCCTTCAGCTTCCCCATCTGGGCTCACGTTATTTTGTTTTAAAGTTGCGGGGTTTTGTTTGTTTTATCTCATTTTTCTTCGTCGTCGTCATCTTTATGTCATGTGTATTTTTTCCCCAAACACGTGCCCTCTGCACTCCATAGACGATATACTTTCCTTGAAGAAATGTTACAGTCACACAGAGTGTCTGGAGTCTTCAGCTTGATTGGTATAGGCTGATATGTCAAAGGTGTCGTCCAACAGTTCTCATTTATAAATAGAGAGAGAAAGAGGTTTGTGTTTAATGTAGCCCGTTCAGCATCCTGCCCTAAAATGAAGAAAATCAGCGCTCATTAAGCCAAGTGAGAAAACACAGAATGCATCCAAACACCAATAGGATCCTGCCTTTGGGGAAGATGGGATTGCTGGGGGATGGTGGGTGGGAAGGAAGAGAGACCAGTATGAGAATTAGTCATGATCATGATACAGCCAAAAGAAATTCATTCTCCTATATTCAGACTGAGAAACCACTGGGCAGTTTAGTGGTGATGGTTATAGCTGGGGCTTAGAGTTGGAAGAGAATGCTTGATTTGGCTTCCTTAAGAAGGGTTCTGGATTACGGGACTGCTAGATCTAAGGGAAGAATTTGGGACTGTGGGATATAAATTTGTAATTAAACTTGTCCCAAGGGACCTAGCCCAGATGCCATATGTATACAGAAGCCTAGCAAACAAGACAGCAGAAATGTGGCCAAACCAGTCCTCCCCAGCTTGAGGAAAACAAGGAAGACAGAGCTAGCTGCTTCTCAAATTTTGCCAAATCCTTGCCCAGTTTCTAACCAACGACTCCTTCCCCAAGGTTAGTAACTATTTGCGAGGCTGTGTGTATATATATGTATATCTGGATATATGTGTAGAATATATTCACCTGCACATATGTGTATATACATGGATATGTGTGTATGTGAATGCATCAGTGCACACACATATGCACATACACAATACTTTCTCATACATGCCAGGGAATTTAGAGGAAAGTCAGAACTTCCAGGGATTGGATAGGAGAACCTAAAAAAGGTCAAAATAGATTTAATTATCAAACTTAAACAAATTAGCTGAAACAGTGCTTGGATTCTGTTTCCAATGGTGTTTTTTGTTTTGTTTTGCTTTTAAGTTAAAAACAATCATGATCTGACTAGAACCAGAAGGCGAATGCTTAACCATTGTGAATTAACAAATGGGACTCATCTCCATTCTAGCAAGCAGCTTCCACTTACACATGGGGTGACTGGCTACATCAAGAAAATTATAACTGCAAAGCCCCCACTGGAGGGGACAACGTCATGCGTGTATCAATCCATGCTGGCAGGTTTTCACACTGTTGATTCAACAAACAGCAAACCGTACACAGCAGTCTAAACAATTACAACACCAAAGAAAATAATAATAAAATTAAAAAACACTTGTCAAGGACCCTTTTTCAGTTGTAAATAAAAAGATGCATTTTGCTTTTGTTGCTAATATTTCTTCCAGACCAACGAAAAATACCCTCCCGTGACCCCCACCACCCCTCCCTCCCCACATTCAATTTAGCAGCGGTGGCTACAATACAAACCTTACAATTTTTACCAGGCTCTCTCTCAGAGACTCTGGTTATGAACTCTAGCTTTTTGGCTTAGAATTTTTTTTTTCTTTATCATTTTGTTACTATAGATATTTTGGTTTTGGTTTCCATATTTCCTTTTAAGGTGAGATTTAAAATAGACTAGCTCGAAAAAGACCAAACCTAGGAAAGTGTCAATTGAAAAAGGCCCCCAAATTTCTAGAAAAAAATAAAATCACAATATTTTCAAGTGCAAGTAAATCAACCACGCAGAAATATTTTAAGATGTTTTCCTTATTTTTAAGAAAAAAAAAGAATGGTTTATACAGTTAAATGATCCCATGTTTGATAATTGAGGAATTTGTCTTTCAGTTTTACTAATTTTTTTTTGTTTTGTTCTTTCATTTTGGTTTTTTTTTTTTTTCTTTCTCTATGTGACATCTAGAGAAGCATTTAAAAAAAAAAAAAACGCTGAACAAGAAAAACCAAACAACACAAAATAAAACCACTGCAAGCACCGAGAACAGAAAAAGGGGAAGGAGCACAACAAAAGAGGCCGCGGCAGCACGAGGGGTGAGAAAATGCACGTGTGATCATGACTGGCCAATCATCCACGGGTACGACATCCAAGGAAAAAACGCTCCAATCACAGCACCTCCACGAAACTTGACGGCAAGTGTCATGCAACCGATTCTTGGCCTTGTTACATGACGCCATCATGTCACACTGTGAACTTCGAGTTGATGTGAACTTACGGATGGGGGACTTTCTCCACTTTCATGTCATTACGTGAACTTTAATCCTAGCTCAGCGCGAGACTGTGGTGGATTTGACTGGCCCTGGTTGGGTTGTTGGAATTTGATTGAATGACAAAAGAAGAAAAGATTTATATATATATATTTATATATGGAGAGAGAGAGGGGGAACAAGAGAGTGTGGGGAGAGGGGGTAGGGCGAATGGGATTAGAGAGGGAGGAGGGGCAGGGAGAGGGCTGAGGGTAAAGAAGGGGGAGGAAGAAGTTAAAACAAAAGGAAAAGGAAAAAATATTTATACAGCACCAGACCACAGCATCAGTCTAAAAGCTTGGATGAGAAAACAGCATTCAAATCATAGGGGAACCGAAGGGAACTCAGAGGATGGAAGAAGCCAGCAGACAAGGTGAGCACATCAACACACACATATACACACACAGCTATTTATGCAGACACATGGCACACTGTGAACAAGAGCAGAACCTCACACGGGGCCCCTAAGGGCACCCATCATGCGTTGGGAAGAGGAAGGGGTACAGGCAGTTTGGTGAGGGGGCCAGAAAAAAAAATCAGCCCTTCACACCACCATAGCCAGCAAGCAGGTGTCAGGGAGCAAGCTCTGTTAACACCTTGGTTCTTTCTCCCCGACATGTGGAGCTCTCCTCACCTGAGGGCCTGCAGGGGAGCCAGTGTGCCCTGATGGGCTGTGCACGTGGGACAGCTGAGTCTCCTGAGGCACTCTGCCACCATAGTGTAGTCCAGCTAGGCAGCACCCTCCCACCTGAGGATCCCCACCCTCGGAAAGGTGTCCCTGGTCCACCTCTACGCTCACACTTCTTTCTTTGTTCGGCAAACCAGCGTCTTTGGTTTAGAGGTATGGAGTAAATTACATCAAAATCCCTGATGTCCTGTAACATCCTGAGCACTGCCCATTCCTTCATGATCACCTCATACCCAAGCCTAAGTGCTCCTGTGCTGTGAGGGCCTCAGAGAGGCCTGCCTGCAGCTCTGGCCTGAGAAAGGGGCCTGTAGAGAGTTGCAGCGTGGAGCTATAGAAGGCAGCACGCAGCCCTTGCCCCTTGTTGCTCGTTCCTTGGCTCTGGGGACCCTTCCTCCATTCTTCTGCCCCTTGCCTCCTCCACACTATCAGCAGCTTTCCTGGCTGTCCCATCTCCCTAGCTGGAACCCCCAGGTTAAGAAAAACTGCCTTTCTCTGTGGGCATCATCATGTTGCTCACTTCTGGGATACCCTGTATCTAGGGTTCCTTGTCCAGCTCCCCTCCTGAGGTTATCTGTGAGCTTGCTCCTTGCTCCCTGCCTCTCTGTAGCACGCAGCCCTGTGCCAAAACCTGCACATTCTCAGTTTATCTCCAGGGTCTCCCGCCCACCACCCCCTGTGCAGTAAGTACATTTCCAGTCTTTGTCTTGGTTTCCTTAAAAGTGGAAGGGAAGCCTAGAATCTCCCAATGTTACTGTAGATAAACTACATTTGACAAGCAGCTAGGCCCACACATGGCCTCCAGCAACCTTCCTAGAGGCACACCCCAGCTACTCTGGCTGTCAAGTCACACTGGGTTCTTTGCTTTTCCAGTGTCAGACCTTGCTTTCTCATGCCTACTACATCCTGATTGCCACCCTCTTCTGCATTTCCAACCCCTCCCAGAAGTCATCTCTGCTGGGCTGCATGGTTAGAGGGTCCTTCTGGCATGAGAGGGGGCATAAGAACTAAGGAGTACATTGCCATCGGGTGTCAGCGCTCAAGGCACACTGGTTCTAGAGTCTGAACTCCCTAAGAGTCTGCTCTTCCTTTCTCCCTAGCTTCATCCAGCTATCCCTTGGTGCCAGATGCTGTCCTTCACACGTGGACTCAGACCTGAATATATACAGCTCCTCTTCTCAGACTCCATCAGGGAACTCTCTTATGCAGCCTCATCTCTCCTACACTAGGCCACAGACACACAGTACAGTCTCCCATGTATCCATCCCCCAAGGAGGGATGCCTCACAGAGCACAGCCCTGGAGGTGGTAATTGGGTCCTGGCCAGCATAGGTAAGCTGAGATCAAGTCTGGAAGGTTCTGGTTCACCAAGTTGGTGAGTTGGTCCAGGCAGGACCAATACAGATACACCATCTAAAAGAGCTCGACTCTAGCCATAGATGACCCAGACATCAAGCTATAGTCCAGCCTTGCACAGGTCAGGCACACACCAGGCCCAAATAGCCAGTGGAGACAGGAAACCAGCAAGGCAGGAGAGCCCTGCTGTCCCCAAGTTTGACCCCACCCTATTGGGGCCGCAGTTTGTGGAACCAAACCTAGCCATGTTGCCCAGCTACCTTGCTTGAATCTCTCTTCCGAAGACATGTCTCACAGTGGCTCTGACTCGGCCTTGGACCACCAAGCCTGCTTGCACATCTCATCTTACTACTACAGGGGGACCACCTAGCCCGAGTCACCTCCTCACCACCTAGCTGCTCCCAGCTTTACCTGGTCCCTCAAGCCTCACCTCAGGCTTCCTTGTCCTAACCACGAATAGCTCCAGCTCACACCTCGTCACTGACAAACACCTTCCACTGACCTATGACAGTACATTCTTTGAATTGCCTCTGTGTGTGCTGTTCCCTCAACTGCCTTGACTAGCTCCACCTTCCCTTAGAACCCTCCTCCTACAGCTTCCATACTCTTGGTTGCAAAGTCACTAAATAGTATCTGAATGAAAACTAAAAGGCAACTTGATCATAGGAGTTATGTCCCATCACAGTTTAAGACCGCGTATCCTAGGGAGGAGGCTGTCAGATGGCTGCTCCAAAGAATCATATAGCGAGCGTGCTTTCTGGAGTTCAAGGTGCTGTGGGCAGCAGAGATGTGATGAGGGCAGGAGTTTTCCATTCTCCCGGCTTCAAATTTTGGCTCCATTGCTCACTGGCTGATGGCAAGTCACTTAATCCCTCTGTGCTCACTAGTGGAGCAGGAATTCTGATACTCCCCACCTGATAGGGAGTCACAGCTGGTAGTTCCATGTTACCAACTGTTACCTGTCAGAGCAATGCCTGGCATATGAAAGTCTGTAGTGGTCATCTTCATGGCCTTTGTATTTACTGATGGAAGAACTCCTCCCAGGTCTGAGTGCCAGCTGGATCTATCCACCCTGTGGTCCACTTCTTACTCCACGTCCCACACAGCACACTTGCCTTTTTCCACTCTTCATCTAGGAATTCCTAACCTTGCTTAGGCCATAAGGGCAGGACAGAAGCTGCTAGCAAAAGTCCCCACATGCTTCTGCAAATCCTCTGATCAACTTCAAAATCATAGTTTCGTTAGGGAGGAAACAGAAGCCTGGCATGCACCTTGGAGTACTCTCCCTATTTCAGGAAGAGTGTTCTCTGTCCAGAAACAGCTTCGTGACTGAGTCATTCCTCTCTGGGAGCACACCCATCTGCTGGCTGCATCTTGAGCCTGTGTGTGCATTGCTCTGTGATGTAACCCACTCATCTCTATGTCTTCAGCCCCAGGTCTAATGCCCAGCACAAAATGGTACTCAGACTCTGTGAACTAACATGCCTCATGTACACGTAAGGCAGAAATCGGCAGGGCTGGGAGTGAGGAGACCAGACTCAGCTTTGCTCTCTTGGGCTGACAGTGTTGGCTAACATTGACCCAGAGAGAAAAGGTCCCCTGCTACAGCTGGTTCAGAAGGGTCTTCTGCTGGTGCCTGTACCCCTGCAGGGAAGTGTGAAATGATAGGAGAGACTGGTAATCTGGAGATTCCCTCCCACACTCCTGACCCTGAACCTCCACTTAAATGTTTTAACCTTCACATGCCTAATCTTTCTTACAGACTCCATTCTTCTATCACTAGGGAAGAATTGTGAGTGTCTCCCCAGGGTCCTCTCCCCTTTCCAAACCTTCTAATGGGTCAGGAATAGCATCTTTGGCTCTACCTTCAAATTATATCTAAGCATCCACACTGTCTGCCCTGCCCTGGACTAAGGTCAATACAGCTGATCTTAGCTGCAGCCTTTACAGCCTAGCATCAGCACAGCAGCAGGCTACCCCAGCTCCCCTGAACAACTCGCCAACATCCCTCCCCACTTCAGAGGAGGGCCAAGTCTCTCCCACCTCTCAGCCCTCCCTACAACACCCCCAGCCCCCGCCTGCTCCTTAGACATGCTGCCCCTGACCTCACCCCAGAGGAAGACCACTCATCCCCAGATGCTCCTCCATCACCTTCTCATCTGCTCCAATATCAACTCAGGCTGGCCTGACAATTCTGACTACACTACTTCAGTTCAGCTACCATTCCCATACCTACCAATACTAGGCAATCTTTCTCCAACTTTCTCATGTACCCAACACAGTGCCTGAGGCACAGTGGTGCTAATTAAGAGGGGGAAGGGGTGGGTGGAACAACCTGAGCCAGAAGAGGCCGAATGTGGCCTTCATCTCTGGTCTGTGACTAAGCTGGGGATTACTGGGGTGGGTAGCATCAAGGGAACTGAGAGAGGTGGACTTGATAGCCTGGAGCATTGCCTCCATTCCTTTCCCAGTAATCTGTTCTGCCCAGGAGAACACTTAACCCAAAAAGGAGTGGCTATCTGCCTCTAGCTGCCAGGCAGGGTTCCCTTTCCCAACATTGTACCATCCTGTCCTCAGCTGTGTGTGTCCTCTTGTTGTGTTTCCTGCTAAAATTCCTTTGAAAAATCCCTGCCCCTCCTGTCCTGGCTGAGCTAGGGCAGCTACAGGGTAGAGTAGTCAAGGAGCAAGCTGCCAGCAAACCTGGGCATGCAAGAGCCAGGGAGTCTGGGAGAAGGCTCAACCTGAGGGTCTTTCTCACTGTAGGGCCTGAGCTTGCTATCTGCCCATCTAGGGTCCCTGTCTAACAGGACCACAATGGGAGGCTGAAGGCGCAGGCCCAAGGCTCTGTTCACCTTCTCAGAGGTTCCTTGCTTCTGCCCCTCGTGGCTGGGAAGCAGAGGGGATTCAGCCAGGATGACCTCAGTCCTATGCCTATGATGTAGGCCTTGAGCCAGGTGCAGGTTGATCAAGGCGCATCGGGTCCAAGGCACAGGTGAGGGCGGGGCGCAGGAAGGCCCGAGGAGGCGACGGGTCCATCCAAACCTCCCGTCCCTAGGCCCCGCCACCCCTGGTTACCTGTGCGAGTCCTG
Source organism: Onychomys torridus (assembly GCF_903995425.1). Lineage (NCBI taxonomy): Eukaryota > Metazoa > Chordata > Mammalia > Rodentia > Cricetidae > Onychomys > Onychomys torridus. The sequence goes on from NC_050455.1 coordinate 15,420,027, forward strand.
GTCTCCCCCGGGGGACGCTCCCGCCGGCGCTCAGTACGGGCGATTGGCGTCTTTGGGCCGCTTCAGCTGCACCTTGAGCCTCTTCATGCCTATCTGGAAGCCGTTCATGGCCTGGATGGCGGTCTGCGCGCTGGCCGGGTTGTCGAAGCTCACGAAGCCTGGCGAGACACGAGGGACCAGGGCCTGGGTTTCCACGGGGCCGCCCGGGGCCGCTGCGGGCAGGAGGGGAGGGGAGGGGCGGGGCTCGAGGCTCCGCCCCCGGCCCGGCCCGGCCTCAGCCCCGCCCCTCCGCCCGCAGGCCCCTCCCGGCCTGGCGCCCCGGCCCGGGCTCAGCTGCTCCTCGGCTCCCCGTGACGCCGGCGGCGCCCGCCCGCCCCCCACCCCGGCCGGCCCGCCACCTCGGCCCTCTCCTCCCGCGGGAGAGGGCGGACACACCTGCGGGCGGAGGAGCTTATTGCACACTGTCCTCCCTGACAGGAGGGGGCCTGGCAGCGGGAGGGCACGGGGTGCCGGCCTGGGGAGAGAGAGGAGTGCCGGGAGGGAGGAACGTCGGGGAAGCCACTCCACCGCCCGGTCACCCCCCCAACCCCGCTTCAACCCTGGGGCTGTGCGCAGCCCTCACCGCTGTGGGAAGCTCGCGCTAAGCACACACACCACGTGTCTTGTCCTGCACCCGCCTTTCCTAGGGATGAGGAGCGCCTTCCACTACTGTTCTGCTCTGTGTTTCGCTTGTGACCAACACCCTCAGACAGACCAGACTGTGGCTCTTCCTCTGAACGCATTTCCTCATATAGACACCTTGTGCTCAGTTCCCTACCTGGCCTTTGAGAAAGGGGTTTCTGTGGTCCACTGGGCCAAGCCGCTAGGGACCAGAATGAGGGGCATTAAGTAAAAGTATGCCCTCTTGCCACAAACACTCCAGAAAAACCTTCAGAGCTTTGTTTAATCCATTCTGTCCCAGAGGGTTATCTTCTGTAAAAATGGACATAGGTCCTACAAACACATGAAGCCCAGCTTGGCTGAGATGGCCAGGTTATGCACAGAACATGGTTGTCTCCAGATGGCTGTGAGATAGATTTTTGGTTTTGTTTTTTAAATCATTGTGTGGCCAGAAAGCATGCAAAGGAGCTGCTTTCCTGGATATTTGCTGTGTGCTTTGGGCCTGCCCTGACTTCGTCCTAAGATGGCTACACCCTTGCTCTCCTGACCTTATCTCTCACCTTCTTGCCTACTGCTTTTCCCTCCTCACTCTCCCAGATACTGTCTACATCTGGCTCTTCCCTTTTCCTCTCGGCCTTGCTCAGTTTATCCATGCAGCCATGAATCATGAAAGATGAAGGAAAGGGTGGCATGTGTCTCACTTGTGCACGTGTGCATGCATAAGTGATCAGGTCAGGCTCAGAGCAACAAAACCAGCGTCAGCATGCCCTCCAGCCATCTCCCTCCACCGACCTGTGCACCTGATGACTAAAGTCGGGCGCTCAGCAGACTAGAGTGGCTTCCAGAAGTGTGAGTGTAAGTCTGTTTGCACCTCTGTCCCCCAAACTAAGGAAGGAGAGCACAGCCAAGCCTCTGCCCCTGCCCGACTGCACTCATTCTCCACGCCGACGTGGACACCTCTGGCACCCACTCTAGGGGTGGTGGCTCTTTGTGGAGAAAGAAGGGCAAAGCTGAGAGAAGAAGGAGGACCTCAGAGCTGTCTGGGGTGAAGCCAAGAGGAGGGATGGCTACTTGGTGGACGTTTGCAGAAAAGCAGCAGCCCAGCTTGCTGGATAGACAAGTGCTTTCCTGGAGCTAAGGATTTAGGAGTGTCTCTGAGCTCAGGGGAACAGGCCTTCTCCATCTAGTTTCATCAAGTAACTAGCCATTAGTGCATCTGCAAAAAGACTGGGCTCTGGGCACTACATCCCATGATTACTGCTTTCCTGTTCCAGAAAACCTCCTACCCTACCCTCAAGAAGTTCCTGCCCCCCAAACACTGAAAACCCCGGAGGTAGGATGTATTCCTTCCCAGCCGGGCATCTATCTGTGCTATCATTCCCTCATGAAGTCTTGGAGGCTCGACTGACACAGGTTATGCAGCCTCTGAAGGGTGCATGTTAGCACAGGACCACGATTACAGCCACACACTTCATAAGGAAAGGAGCTATGGCCCTTACAGAAGGTCTGTTCTAGCCAAGTCTCGGTCTTGGCCATCTCATAGACCCATACAGGCCCCCTTAGGGATACCTGCTGCATCCCTACTTCATAAAAAAGGGCACTGAGGCTCAGAGCATTCAATGACTTGCCCATGAGCAAGTCCGGCAGTAAAGATCTCTAGAGAAGGGCAGGAGGCTCTTCTGTAGGACTGAGCCAGGGGATCCAAGTGGCTTAAGGGGACGCAGAGGGCTAGACAGAAGTCTGAGAAGAGAAGAAATTGAGTAGAGGTGTACAGACAGGGTGAGAGAGAGAGAGAGAGAGAGAGAGAGAGAGAGAGAGAGAGAGAGAGAGGAAATCTTGGTCGTGGAGAGCACACGTGGTCTAAGGGACTAGGCAGCATTTTGGGGGGTAGACACTGGGGAAATGGCTTGAAAATTGGGTTGCATCCAGAGAGGCAGACAATAAGGCAGATGTGAAGTGGCTAGAGGCTCCTAGTGGTGTTCTTTACATGATGTTTGTGGCGTAGATGACATTTGTAAAGGAAAACACAAAGGGAACTGACTTCCAGTTTGGTTTATGCACATCATCTTAATTCATAAAGAGACATGCCAGTCAGGTAGGGAGAGGCACAGCTATATGATTTTCGTAGCCAAGGAGAAACGAGATGCTGGGGCAACTCTGTGTGGTTGGAGAAAAATCACAGGAGTTTCCTGTGCTAGCTGCCAGAGGGGAGCCATGATCTTGACTCTCCTGGGGACACACCCTAAATCCCAAGTTTTTTTTGTGATTCCATACTGGAAACTCTTCAATACTTAATGCTTTCTGGTTCTTCTCCACTCTGTGCTCTCTGCCCCCTCCCCCTGCCCATCCCTAAGTTCCCTGGCCATCACAGGCTCCCACTCTCTCCTCATACACCCAGAACCTGAGGGTCAGCATGAAGGTTTGGCAGACTCAGCTCTGGCTCTGGGTATGGCACTCTGTGGATTCTATACTCTTATTCCTTGGGGACTCATGAGTAGATAATTGCCCTAGAAGGATGCTCTGGTGGGAGTAAATGAAGAGTAGAGAGATGAGTCAAGAAGGAATCGAAAGAAGATGTGTAAGCATGAGAGAGGATGCCATGAGATCTGGACCTTTCTGGATAAAGGTGCCAAATTTATAGAACAAACAAAATATGGCCAGCCAAAGACTCCTCAGAGAATGGCAGAAGTCTAGTGCAGACCTCCCTCTCTAGTACTGTGCGAAGCCTCATTTCCTGTCCTTTGACCCTTTCATTCCAGCCAGATTCTCATTCTAGCCCCGTCCTGCTCTCCTTATTGCTTCATTGCCTGGTGCTGGGCATAGCTCACTGCTGCTAAGTAGCTGTGGCTTCTAGTGTGCTCAGAACTTAGACTTAGAAGGTCGTCTCCTCCTGGCTCCTCAACAATGCCCACTCTGGTGGCCTGAAGTGGGTGTAAGGGTGGGGTCACCGCATGGCCGGAGAGGAGCAAGGAACGGGGTAGGCAGAGGAAAGGTGGATGGACAGAGAGATGGAGAGAGGGCTAAGGGGCAGGTAGATAGGGCCTCCTTGGGCTGACTGCCCCCTGGATCATTCACCCTAGGGCTCAAACTGGACTCTCTGAGCATGAGAGGTTGTTGGGAAGATGAGTCTGGCTTTACATGGTATACTCCCACCCCACCCACAGTGACCCCTTCCCTTTCTTGGTGGCTGTAACTGGGCTTTGGGTCTAGAAAGGGATTTCTTGCACTGGGAGGTGGGAGCCAAGTGAGTGTGGGAAGGGAAAGCTGAGAAGCCAGAGGAAGAGCAGAACAGAAGAAAAGGACTGGGAGATGGAGGCTGGGCCCAGGAGCACCTGGGACAGTGTGAAGGAGCAGGAGGAGTCGGTGGGAGCAGCCCCCATCCTAGGTGAAGCTGAATGGTTTGTTATCTTTACCCACCAAAGCATTTACTTTGGTTAGTCGCCCGATCCACAAACACTTTCGAGGAGATGACATTACCGAAAGGGAGGAACATCTGCATCAGCTCAGCGTCCCCAAACTCCTGGGGCAGATGGTAGATGAGCAGGTTACAGCCCTCGGGCCCTGCAGTGGGGGGGGGGGGGGGAAGGGAGGAGGGATGTCAGGGTGGGGGAAGAGAGAGACAGAGGAAAGGTGAGCAAGCTAGGCAGTGCAGCAGGGAGGGAGGGGCAGGGCTAGGAGGCGGAGGCTCTTTCAAGATCCAGGAGCAACTCCCCAAAATGGGAGAGTGTACCGAGCCCCAAGTGTGAGCTCCAATCTCTACTTGGCCTTGGGCGAGTCCCTGAACCTGCCTGTACCTCGGTGGTCTTTCAGAAAAGGGTCAATAGCTCTGGGGCTGGAAGGGCAGGCAGAGTCAACGAGAAAACGGGGTGAATATGCCAAGGCCTGACCAGCTGTGTCCCTGGAAATGAGGTGCTGAGGAAGGAGTACAGAGTCTGGGGGACAAATAACTAACTCTGGATGCTCCTTTGCCTTCCCACTGTCTCCCCTCCCTCCTTCTGATTACACCTCCACTACTGGCCCAGAGCCTGGAGATTTCCTTGCCCACCAAAGCCACCTGCTAAGCCACTGATCTCGCGCCTGTCCCTGGCAGCCCTCCCCCAGAACCTCTGCCTGTGGATGGCACACTCGGAACCAGCAGTAGATGTCCTTCCTTTTCACCACCCAAACTTTGGTGGCCTTCCCATCACCCTGTCTGCTCCAACCATGCCATGTTCTTGCTAGTTCGTACCAGCTGAATGTACCTCTTGATGGTCTCCAGCAAGGTAGGACCCACTTCGGGGCAGAAATCACCCCCTGAAGACCAATCTAAGTCATACTCCTCCAGAACTCATCTAGACCCTCTCCCCCAACTCTGTCTCTCTGGGATTTCTTCTGGCCTTTCCCTTCTGGTGGCCAAGTCCATACTGGGCTGAGCTTTTTCTCCACATCTTGGAGGTTTTCTTTCCAATAATAGGGTCACTCACTGTGACAGGGCCATTTGCTCTCTCTCTCTCATCCCTGTCACCCTGTGGCCCACCACACACCTTCCCTCCTGTTCTCATTCATATTCTTCAAGGCTTCCTTGATGGCTCCACTCTACCCCATGCTGACAACTGCCTGGGAATTGGGACCCTCATTTGAAATTCAGACTCCTCTATGAGCCTTCAGAGACAGGACATTAGCTCAATTCTGTCTGCAAGGTGTGGCTGAGTGCCCTCCCATGTCATCTGAACTGGGATGTCAGGAGCCGCTGTTGTCCCCAGATTTAACAGTGATCCTGCCTCCCAACTCTTTCTGCATTGCTTCATCTACAGAAGTCAGTCCAGCCCAGAGCAATGGGGACATTCAGGTCTCAGAGTCAGAAAGTGACTATCCCTGACCACACCCAGCTCTCCGCAGAGCTGCAGCCACAGTCATCCCAGAGATGCCTGTTCTGTCTGTACAGCATATGATCTGGGGATAGGTTCCGGCATCTGTCAGGCTCATCTCAAAGACTAGGAGCTGGCAGGAGAGTCTTCCCCATCTATCATTATACTCTGATATTCAGCAGTCATCCTGTTATAAGAGACTAGCTGTAATGGAGCTGAAGGAATTTGGCCTTTTCCATCCACATTTCATACAACCTGTGGGTCCTGGCTTTGTCGGCTTCTGGCCCACCTTTCTTCCTATCTCCTGGGCCCCAGGCTCACCACATGCTTGGTAGCATCTTTTGTTCCTGGTGTCCCTTACCTACAGCATCCACCTTTCCACTTCTGTGTGCTAGAGTCCTCCTCCTTCCAAACCCACAGCCTGCGCCTAACCCCATAACCGTAATATGCCATAACCCCAAGCATGTATGCAGCATGCACAGCTGCTGTTAGTTTCTGCATTCATGCCCCTGTCCTTCCTGCCTTCTGCTTCCCTAAGAAGCCTGTACGTCATGGCCGGGAGAAAGGGATGGGTCCATGGACTATTTCTGCTCCAAGGAAAGGATGGTGAGGGCTGTCACACAGGGCCTCGTATAGAAGAAGGTCAGAGCTAGATGCACAGGGTAGCATTGGGGGCAAAGGGGCAGGAAGCAGAAGGGAACCTGAGTTTAAGGCCAGTAGTGAGGGCTGTTGTATGCTGGGTTAGAATGGCACTAAGCTGCAGCATGTATGTGTGTGTGTGTGTGTGTGTGTGTGTGTGTGTGTGTGTGTGTGTACACATAACAAAGTTTAGGGATTCATAGGCCTTTAAGACAGAGTGATGAAGTGATCTGACTACAGAGAGAGGTAAGCAAGTAACAAAAGTTGGGCCTTTGGGCACAGCTCTCTGCTCTAGGCCTAGATTAGCACCACTGGGACTCCTGGTCCATTCCTGTGGCTCTGACCTAATGGAGGAAGGTCTGAGCTGCAGGAAGGTAGGCCCCAAGGCCACAAGCCCTGGGAGGGCTCTTTGGATAAAACAGGCCTTGCGGGACTACTCCTCTTGACCTGCTCACTGACAGGCCCCAGCTGGTACTCAGCCATTACAGGGCATGGGGTAAGGAACAGGAAGGGCCCACAGACTTCTGGGGTCCTAGGTATGGGGAAATACAATGTGGTCCTCAGGAGCTGTCTGATGCATGGGGACATGCCCTTTGAGGCTTTGGAGGAGGTGGTAATTGGGTGGAGAAGGGCTGTGTGTAGACATTTGCTGCACAGGGTACAGGAGAGCAGACTTGAGTGTGATACACAGATCTGTCTAAGGAACAGTCCTCTGCTCTGACGGTGTAAGTGTTGAAGTGGAGGGACTTGTGTGGAGTCATCTAAATAGGAGGTGGTTGGTCTGGGAGTCAGACCCAGAGGGATGTAGTTTGAAATCCATACTTGCAACCACTCAGTGGCTAGCATCTGCTAGGGGCCCTCTCACCAAAGGGAATTGGATCAGTGTGTACTCCACGTCCTCTGGGAGTAACCTACACCCCAGATCACTAGTGCAGTCTGCTTCAAGGAAAACATGCCTGACATTCGGAAACCACTAGAAACTTCCACGTGGACTTCTGGAACAGACTTGGTGGTCTTGTTACAGGTCACTCTTAGCAGCGGGTGAAGAAGCTGGGGTCTTGTTGGTGTTCCTGATTCTCAAGCTCAGCTTTCTGTGACGGGCCTCTGGGACGGTTGTGTATATAGGTTTCCTATCTTGCTGCTTCTGTGACTCTGGGTACCGGGAAGGAAACTGATGGGTGCCATCATGAAGTCTCCACCAAGGCTTGCTTGTCCTGCTCTGCCCACACTCTGACCCCTGCACACAACCTTTGAGGGCATCCTTCTTCACTAGACCTGCATGACACCATCGCACACCTCATTCCACCCGTGCGTGGAACCTGTCTGGGAATGCCACCTTTCTCTCCTGATCACTGGAGCATGTATCCTGTACAGGATAAATTAGCCTCCTACACCTGGCTCTTCAGTCATGAACATTTATTTCTCCCTGCCCTCCACACTGGTCAAGTCTTACCCCTCAGGGAAGGCAGGTGGACTCTACCTCCTGAAGCACCTCACTTCCCTGACCCCCTCAGGCTAGCCACCATCTCCTCCCCAGTGCCCCATGCTGCAAAGGCTGCCCCGTTGCCGGAGCCTCACTTCTCAGCTCCGCTTTCACTCATTGGGGACACAGCCGATGGACCCCAGAAGATCACCACAGGGGATGGACCTATGTGTTCTCAGTAAAGCTGAGAACTCCCAGGAGCAGGACAGCGCCTCCACCAGCAAATACATTCTTAACTTCTGCTAGATCTTGTTTAAGAGTGACCGAAGGGCTTGCTGCAGAAAGAAAATAATCTCCCCATTCTCAAGGGTTGGTTTTTAAAGACCGATGTATTTGCATGTGAGCTGTGTCAGACCACTGGCAAATAACAGTGGGGAGTAGGGAAGGTGCCATGGGCATGGCTTGCTAGATCCAGGGGAATGGTGTCCTGTCAGCTGCCCCTGGCCAGGCTGCTTTGATTTGAGAGCTTCTCATAAGATGCACACCTCCTTGTGTGAAGAGGAGAGGACCTCTTCTCCTAGCCCAGCAGCTCTCCCACCCACCTCCATGTACACATCTAACCAAGGTCAGAGGCCTGGGGAGGCCAGAGGCCCAGGTAAGCAGCCTCTTCAGGGAATGGGGAATGGGGGAGGGGCTGGGACTCACCTTCTCTCTGTTGCTGGGGAATCATTGGCGGTGGCTGAGGAAAGGCCTGGCTTATCTGACCATAGGCAGCAGGGTAGGCAGCTGCTGGGGAGCCGGAGAAAAAGTCAAGAGATGGCAACAGGGTGCAGAGAGACATGGACAGGGCGGGAGGACAGAATAAAGAGAGAGATTTCAGTGTCAGTTAGCCAGGGCCACCAGCCACCCTGTGTGTGTGTGTGTGTGTGTGTGTGTGTGTGTGTGTGTGTGTGTGTGTGTGTCCGGGGACAGGCAGGTCTAACTTGGAACAGTGGACAATCAGCTGACCTACTTCTGTTCAGCTGATACCTGGTGGGAAGTAAGGAGCTTCCCGACGAAGTATGGATCTTGTTCTCTGTGTTTGGTTGGGAAAGCTTTGGTCAGAGGGAGGGCAGAAGGGATGCCTTAGCCAGGACAGACAGTGGGCACAGGCTGGGTAGAGATGACAAGAGTATGTGGCCAAGTGGTGGGACAGAGGGAGAGGCTTGGCTGACAGCTTGGATGGGTTCTATGACACCCGGCCTACTGGCCTCAGGCCACCTCTTCCTTCTTGCCTGTCCATTTTGCTGCCTTCTCCTCTGGGCTCCATCTTACTTGCCTGGATAGGAGAAGCTGCTTCCCCTCCAGAGTCCCTCCTCCTCTCTGGGCCAGAGACCATGAACTGCACAGAGCAGCAACCAACATAGCTATGTAGCATGGGATTACCAGGCACATTGGCCCAGGCAGTCAGTGTCACAGGGACAGGAAATCAAATGTGTCACTGCCTATCAAGGGTAAAACTTTCCTCTGGCTCACCAACTCAGGGAGTTCTGGCCCTCCCTCCACCGCTATGTGAGGGCACCATGTAGAGAATCTGAGGTGAAAGACAGCCTGGGTAATGATGGAAGAGAGCATCTCTGCCAGCTCCACCAACCCTCCTTCCATCTAGAGCCCCCTACTACTCCCTCCCCCACCTCATGCAGGGCTGGAGAGGGAAGGTACAGTATGTGGACAGATGGGTACAGCTGGTGAAAGGGCCAAGAGGCTGCATGGATACTAACGTCCTGCATACTGCTGCACTCCAGCGTAGGCCTGCTGCAGGGGGTCCGCTGCGGTGGGACTCTGTGCTGCAGGAAGACAAGAAATCGGGGGTCAATGAAGTCCGCCCAAGCTAGCCCCTGCCCCCACCATGTCCAAAGGGATACCAGTGTGGCTTTGCTGCCCTCTCTGGTCACCATTGGCTGGCCCCAAAGCAGGGCATCGGAGACAGGCACCTTGAGAGCTGGGTCTTGTTGGAGTTCTCTGTTCTGTACCCAAACCCTAAGTAGGTACTGAGTCATCCATTCTAGATGAGAAGAGCATAGTGAAGCTGGCCTGGGATGGGCCTGAGATCAGTTCATGCAGAAGCTTTGTGAAGGCTGGGGAGAGGTGCCAGCCCATGAGGATCTTGGTGGGGAGACATGAGGGCCCTGGCCCTGGAGAGGGGCCAGATTGGAGGCCTTTTGTTCATAGACCCTCAGAAGAACGTAGAATCAGTGAATGAAAGAACAGCTTACAGATCCCAAGTGAATGGAAGAAGTGCTCTGGGAGGACTCGCCCTGACTATCTGTCCCTGTGCCGGGGAGATTTTTGTTAGCGTGATACAAGCTAGAGTCATCTGGGGAGAAGAACCTCCATCAGAGGCCTTCAGGCAAGTCTATGGGGCATTTTCTTGATTAATAGTCGATATAGGTGGGCCCAGCTCATGGAGGGCAGTGCCACCCTTTGGAAAGTGGTTCTGAGTCGCATAAGAAAGCAGGTTGATCAAGCCACGGGGAGGAAGCCAGTAAACAGCAGTACTCTATGGCTTGTGCTTCAGTTCCTGCCCTAGGTTCCTGCCTTCCCCCATCAATGGACTGTAGCCCAGGAGACTTAGCCAAATAAACCCTTTCCATACCACATTGCTTCTTATCATGGTCATTATCACAGCAATAGAGAGCAAAGTAAATCACTTCCCTTGGGTCCACCAGTAGGGCTTGGAGAAAGATACCTCCCAGAGAAATCGAGGAGCCAGAAGAAGAGAAGCATCTTGAATGGAATCTTTACCAGGACCCTCATGGAAACTGGACTGGTGAAAGGCTTGTTTTTGCCTCTAGTCTTTGTTAGTGCCAAGGAGATCTCAGGAGAACAATTAAATATGGACCAGCAATGATTGACATGAGGAGTGGGCTGGCCCAGGGAGATAGATGTCCACACACAGGGAGGATCCAGCTCTACTGTGTTTGGAATGAACTGGATTACCCTAGGTAGTATCAAAAAAGCCCCTGGGCTCATTTCTCTTTTGACCCAGACCAGCCAAGCTAACTGCCTGTCAGGCTTCAATGCCTTTAACAGGGAGAATGCCCACTTCATTTTGAGCTCTTGTCCATGAGTCTTTGGGTAAGATTCCACATGGGAAACAGCACCTAAGGCTCAGGGGAGTCTCTAGATTAGCCTGGAACAAAGGTCCCTAGGGACAGGGAGATGACAGGTACAATACCTCCAAGGAACGGGGGGACTGCACAAGCCCCCACAGGTGGGACTTTGCCTTTCAAGAGGGAGCTAAAGAGGGATGACCAGAGCTATTTCCTTGCTCAGCCCAATACCTAATCCCTATATTTCCCCATGGTGGAGACAGACTAGAGCAAGAACTCCAAACTGTGATGCTTGTCAGAGCTAACTCTGGCTCCCTCTTGCCTGTCTCCTTTGCTTTCTTCTGAGCTCTCTAGAGTGACAGCATATCTGATTTGTTGTCTTGGACTTTCTGGTGCTAACCCATACAGCAACTTTATACATGTAAGAAATGGTGCCCTTTTCTAACAGAACAAAGTTCGAAGCCAATGTGCAAAACAAGCTGTATAACTTAGAGGCAGAGCCCCAGCACAGTGCAAGGGGCTTGGCAAACAGTGCATTGGGGAGAAAGTATAAGTAATTCTTAGTGCTTTTCAGAGCCAGTCCTTTGAGGGTGGTGCATGACCCTTAAGACCACACACATTGCTGAGCAGTGGCAGTGCATGCTTTTAATCCCAGCACTCAGGGAGGCAGAGGCAGGCAAATCTCTGTGAGTTCCAGGCCAGCCTGGTCTACAGAGTGACTTCTAGGACAGCCAGAGCTACTCAGAGAAACCCTGAGTCAAAAAACAATAAAGACCACACACACATTATGTACTTCTAACATGGTCATGAGCAAGGTGGGAGAATAGAGATGCTACTGGGGCTAAGAATTGGAGAGCAGCACGCAGAGACCCCTTTCCGCTTTTCTGGCTAACGACCTCATTAGTAACTGCCAAAGAGTGAACGTTTTGAAGGATCTCGCTCATTACAGTGCCTCCAAACTCTGCATTTAAAGATGGTAAATTAATTTTTTTAATGTACTACTTCTCTCCTTCCCTTCCCTTCATCCCTCCTCTGGTTCTGTCAGGGAATTGTTTATAGGATATGGCAGATTGTTACAAATAGGGGAAAGAAATGTCTCCAAGCTCCATCAGAGAAATGGCTCACAGATGCCAGTGAGGGTGTGGAAGGAATTGGAGATCCAGATGGGCTTAGAGGCAGAGAAGAGTAGGGGAAGAAGATGCCCAGATGTGCCAGGGGTGGCATCTCCCAGCTGACAGGCCTGAGATTAGCAGAGTTACTCTGCCTCCAGCATGATAGGCCCCCCTTCTACTATCTGAGCCAGGCAGGAGTCTCCATGCTTAAACAGCACACCGGATCCCCTGGGCTCTAACAAGTCCTTCTCCAGACTCCTAAAAACTGAAGGTTGCACTCTAGGACAAGCACTGGAATCAAGGCCAACTCCATGTCCAGAGCTAGGCAGTTCTTCTCTCCTGAGTTCCTCCAGCACAGAGATCACACTCCACTCTTGCTACAACTTTTTTATACTACAGTTGCCCCCTAGACTGTGAAACAGAACCTCCAAGCTTCTAGGTTTTGTCAAGGCCCATAGTGGATTCTGATGAGCATCAATCTGCCTCACCTAGACGTAGGTGGGTCTACCATAGATGGGCCTGGTCCTTAGTGGGCCTACCTCCTAACAACCCTGCTCCTTCCACGTAGGCCTTTCCTGCCTCTGGGTCTCTAGGACAGCTCACGTTAGAACTGTGCTCTCTGTTCACCACTACTACTAAAGTTTGGCAAGCCCCTCCTCACCAGGAATGCTCCTGGGGTTCTCTAGACTACAGGACTCTTCACTTGAGTCTTTGGCCATCTTGAATCAGAGAAAATTCCCTCTTGATCAGACTTGGGTGTGCTGTTTAAAGATGGAGTAGGAAGGGAGATATTGTGCTTGCAACTGAACTTTGACCTCTTAGGGGGACAATCCAATGTCCTGAAAAAAACTAGAATCTAGCAAAGCCTGGGCTTCTATGACCCCTTTCTCTGATATCCAGAAAGGAGGACAGTATTTTTTGCACATCTCGGTTATGTTGCCACTTGTTAGTCTAGGACTCTGAACCCTACTTTCCTGTCCTGATATCTGTCATCCTTCATATGAGAAGGAAGAAGTGCTTCAGGACAACTGCATGTTCTTGTTATGTGAGGACCACTGAATTTGACAGGAACAAAGTCAACCGGCGACCAGAAATGGGCCTCCTTATCTTCAGTGTCACCTCCTGAACAGAGACCCAGGAGCTGTCCAGAGTGCTGACCTAGTTTTTCGTGTGCACCGAAAGACTGGCCTGGGATGTAAATGGCAAGACTCTCAGTCAAAATAGCTCCAGTTCCTTCCCCCAATGAGTCCTTCGTTATTTATCACTAAATGTGGTTATTCTTTTAGCTTCTTCCCTTCTAGTTATTACAGTTCAAGTTCACAATCAATTTGTAGTTGCTGGCCTCTTTTCTCTACCTGGGTTGTACAACTGCTTCCAGTGTCTTTTTGTTTCCCAGTACACTCCCTGGGATGGAATTCTTTCTTATGGACCAGAAGGTACTCCCCATGTTAAGATTTTGGTCCTTTCTCTATCATTACAGGTTCCCTGAAACAGGAAGATGGCTGGCCCTCTCTCATCACATTTGTTGTTCCACCAAGGAACAGGCAGAGGGCTGGAGGTGTGCATTCCTTCTTCTAACTGTGAGTGAGAAGTGGGAAGGAAGGGCCACTAGATATGCTTACCTGGGTATGGGTGGATGCCATTGGCAAACACAGCTTCCGCAGCAGGCTGCCCATTGGCCTGTGGGGGGGAGGCCGGTGAAGCCATTCACCCCGATGGGGGATGGGATGCTAGGCACAGCTGGTGCAGTGATGCCTGGAGGGGTGCTGCCACCTGGTTTGGGGGATTTAAATGGATTGGAAAGAGGTAAGGCAAGGACAGCAAAAGTGAGGAAGGCAAAGCCATGAGGCTCTACCTTGCTAGCTCCCAGAGCCTGGGGACAGACTTAGATCTCACACAACCCCCCTGACTTGTTGGTAAACTATGCCTTGGCTTAATTTCTTGAATGTAACACATTCATTTATCCCAGATTATTCATTGTTCAAGGTAGAGCCCTCACCCCATGAAGATTTCTCTAATCACTGATGGCTACCCTTAAATCTAGAGCATGGAGACTATTCTCAGTGACCTTGACTCTAACCACATCTTGTCCTTGGTGATTTTTCAATGGATCTTGCACATTCCAGCTAAGTCAGGATTGACTGATCCTTTTTGGGTCTATGAGAGGCTTATCTGTCTCTCCAAGCAGGCTTACTATTCATCTGGAGGAAAATTCTAGATCCTTACTCTGAGGGAGAAAGGACAATTTAGAATCCAATCTCTGCCCTCTTTGGCTTCCCCCAGCAGAAGCAATAGTGGTGGTCATGGTGGTGATGATTAAGTTAGGGCCTGATGACAACACCGTGCATCTTCCATATTCCAGGTGATGGATACCAAGATAGAGGACTGTTATTGTCCTGAGGCCCCCAAAGGATGGAAAGAGCCTTCCTATTGTAGCTGAGGCTGACCCACTTCCCAGACCCATGCATGTCCCTGAAGTTGGGGAACAGATGTAAGTAATAGGGTGATGCTCTAGTTGAGCCCAGAAGTATTTCGGTCTTGTGTGGCTTTGAGTTGGGAAAGGAACAGCTGGATCTCAGAAAGACCACTGCTGTGGTCTGGCACAGACAGACAGTCATAAAGCTTGGTAAAAGAGAGCCCATCAACCCAGCCCATCCTTGGATTTAGAGCCTGGGCTTCTCAGTGTTGGCACTGTAGTCATTTAGAACCAAATATTTCCTGTTAGGGAGCTGACCTGTGTATTGTGAGGTGTGCAGCAACACCTTTCTGGCCTCTACACACTAGATGATAGTAGCACTCTCTCTTCTGAGTTGTGACAAACAAAAACGTCTGTGGACACTGCCAGATAGCCTAGGGGTGGGAGGCAAAACTGTGCTGGACAAAAGCCAAGAGCCAACATGTTTTGTGAGATGGGTTGATCCAGTACCCATCCGTGGATGACTCATATGGTTCTCTAGCTGGTTGCATAGTTTCTTGGAAAATGCCCATTAGTCAAAGTTGGCTTAAAGAGGAAGGCCAAGGCAGCTGAACACTCAGGACTATGCTGGACTTTGACTGGAGATGTTTTCTGTCACTTTCTTTCCAGACATTGGTTGTTAATGCAGATAAAGATGGATTGGTTTTAGGCAAGGACAGACAACTTGAGAGAAACTATCTTACACTGGAATCCTATTGTGGATTCCATGGGGCTCACAACTCATCTTCCCTTGGGTGCCTACAGATTAGAACATTTCTGAGACAAATTGGTCTAGACCCTGAGTGTTCTTACTGTAGAATGAGCCACTAGTCACTGTAATGATGCCACAGTCTGGGCCCTGCTGCTCTCTCTCCAGGTCAGGAACCTACTGACTCACCTGAGGTTGGGGTCATAGGTGCGGCTGCCAGGCCATTCATGTTGAGGGCCGCCATCTGCTGCATCTGGGCGGCAGCGAAGGCAGCCATGGGATTCAGGTAGCCTCCTTGTGCAACCGAGGCCATGAGGGCTGCTTGCTGCTGCATCAGCTGGGGCAGAGGGAGTGGAAAAAATATCACATGCTTCCAGGGGGGACAGCCCTCCCACCAGGGGCTCAGCTCCTTGGAGACCAATTTCTGAGCTTCAGGGAGCTGGTACAATCTTTTGGTCACTACCCCTTGAAAGCCCTGAGGCCTCACCCTTGCTTGCCTTAATCTCCACTTCCCTGGGAACTGACTGCTTAAAACAAAGAACAGGAAGACCTTTGATAACCTGAGTTGTGCAGGGTAGGAAAGGGGGCTGACTATGCATGCTAGCCAGTCTGTATAAGGTGTGTTATTGTGGGGAATGGCACCCAGACTCCTCCACACCTGTTGAATGAGCTGCATATAGTTAACAGGGTAAATTTCTGCTCAAGTTGGTCATGTAGAAGAGACAGGAGGAACATGACTAGACCCCCACATGTCATTACAAAGATGAGTGGGGACTGAGGAGGCTGCAGCAAGTGGTCAAGCTAGATTCTGCTCAGGAAATGAGTGGTGTTTGCAGGGTTAGAGCCAGAACCCTGGAGGGCCTCGGGGCCATCCTGGAGGGGGTATTATTAGAGAGAATGCAACTGTGGAAGAAATAAATGGGTGGGCCAGAGGCAGAGGAGTGGGTGCTTGAGGCTTTGGGTCACTTCACACAATCCCTGCCAGGAGTGATCAGAAGAACTGAGAAAACCCGTGTGAGCGGAGTTTTTATAATGAGGACCAAGCACCTTACTATTTCCCCATTGGTACTTTCTAGCCTTCACATTGATTTGGTGTGTGGGGGTGGGCAGGGTGACCCATCTATCGTCCTGCCAAGGGCCTTCTCTAGGAACTCCTTCTTGAAAATCAGGACAGCAGCCCACCTCCTCCTGGCAACCACCCCCTCCTGGATTCTCCTAACTCCTGAGGCCACCCTCTCTGGATTTATGCCTGGCACTCTTCACTCTGGGGACAGAGCAATATGTTTGGGCAGGTATCCCTGTTCTCTGGGGCTAGAGGGGCAGTGAGCTCCAGAACAAATCCCCTCCCACCCTTGCCCCCACTTACTGCCTGAGCGTAGGCACCGTAGGCCCCGAAGGGGATGGCCATAGGGTTGAACATGCCCATCTGGCCAGCCATCTGCTGCATCCGCCGCATCGTGCGCTCCTTGTCAGTGTCTGCAAACTTGACCACCAGGCTGGAGGAGGCTCCCTGCAGCCAGGGCGGCACATGAGATCCACTGCCCCAGCCTCCACCCCAGTGTCCCTGCCCAGCCTCACCTCACCCCACCCCTGTGCTCTCTGTGGGGTGCTAAATGTAGGTCACTCAGGAGTGCCAAGTCTCAATCCCACCTTTTCTGGGTTACCTCATTCTACCTTGATCTGAGAAAGAGTGGTAAAGGGTGATGAGACCCTGCATGCCCCCGGAGGGCTACACTCACAGGCATAGTCTGGCTGCCGTGTAGAGCGTTGATGGCGGCTTGCGCCTCAGCATGGGAGGAGTACTTCACAAAGGCGCACCCTGCAGGAATAGGACAGACTGAGCCATGGCCCTGAGGACCCAGAAAGACAGAGACAGAGAGACAGACAGAGACAGAGGGAGAAGCAGAAAGAGACAGAGACAGATAGACATACACACAGAGAGATAGAGCCAAACAGACAGAGACAGACAGACAGACAGAGACACAGAGAGACAGAGTCAGAGAGAGAGAGAGAGAGGTCTGAGACAGGCAAGGCTAGCGGAAAAGAGGTGGATGTGCCCCAGATGAACATAAAATGTGAAGGGGCAGAGACAGTGACAGAAGGGTGCACAGCGCAAAGACCAACGGCCTCCTCCCCTCTTGGTCTCCACGAGGACCACCTGGCGGCGCTAGCATCCTTCCCAGGCGTGTGCCCACGCGAGCTTGCGAGTGCGCACACATCCACACACACACCCTTGCTGTTGCCGTCCGGCCCGCGCAGGATAGTGCACTCCTCAATGTTCCCGAAGGCCTCGAAGAGGCGGCGCACGTCGTCCTCGGATTGCTGCTTGTTGAGCATGCCCACGAAGAGTTTTCTATCTTCTAGAACAAAATTAGGAGATGCTTACCGGGGCCAGGGGCGGAGCACTGCGGGGGGCGGGCCGCTGGCAAAAGGGCGCGGCCAGAGAAGGAGGGCAATGGGGATAGGGGAGGAGCTTGGAGGGAGGGGGCGGAGCTCAAGCCAAACGGGGAGTGAGAGGGAGGAGCTTGGCGGGAGGAGGAGGGACTCACTGCCAGAGCAAAAGCAACTAGGAGACTGAGGGAGGAGCTCGGCGGGAAAGGATGAAGCTCACAGCCAGAGGTGGTGGCAAGGGTGGGGTGGGGGTAGGGGCTTGGCTGGAAGCAGCGAGGTTATAGCGTGTGCTAGATGGTGGCGGTGGGGAGTGGGAGGCGCGGGGAACAGAGCGTCCAGAGCTAGCGTCAGCGAGGAGCGGGAACTGGATAGCAACGACTGCCTCTGTCTTCTGCTAAAAGACAGCTCTCTGAGACGCCTGGTCTCTGGTTTGATTTTTGGCACACGGGTCATCTCCCTTCCTTCCTCTAAACCCCATCTTCTCTGGTGCAAGAATGAGTTGCAATGGGTAGCCATCCTGAAACTTTGGTTGGTGGTGTTTGCCCTGCACGGAGGGTCCTGGGCAGAGTCCTCTTCTAGGACAGCCTCTTGCCAATGCACCTTGCACCTCCTCTCATTTGTCTCACTTACTGCTTTTGCCTGTGACATTGGTATCTGTCTGGCTTTCCTCCCCACTAGCCTATCTCCGAGTTGCTCCCTGGAGAAAAATGTTAGATCTTCTGCAGCACAGATCCTTCAATTTCAGGACCTGTGACAGTTGCCCTGTGCAAAGCAGAACACTCTTTTCCCTAGCCATCCCAGGTCCTCCCCCACCAACCTGGTGCATTCATTCACGATGGATGTACTTTCCACTCCTCACCTAACCTGCTGGTGATATGTTGTCAACTCCTGGGTTGGTAACCAGCAGCCTCACCCTGCACCATATTTGGCTGCTTTGCCCGCCTCTGGGTCATGGCAGGGCTGTAAGTTCCAGCCTCACTTCATCTTCAGGGTTACAATGCCCCTGGCTCACCAACTGAAAAGCTCTGGAGTGGGGGTGGACATCAGAGACCAAGAAGAATGAGGGAGAAGAAGTGTAAAGGGTACGGTGGAGAAGAGAGGGGAAATGGCAGGGGAAAGGACTGGAAGCAAAGAACTGGGAGAAGCCAGATGGGGCGAAAGAAGAGAGAACGAGGAAGAATCGAGCCCTAGAGAGAGGAAGATGGCAGCCCTTGAGATTGCCTTGGAAAGCAGCCACAGACAAGTCGGAAGTGGGAGGGGAGTCTTCAGTACTTCAGCGGAGGACACGAAGCTGCCTCTGCCCCAACCAGGTGCCTTTTAAAGGCTCCAAGTTCATGGACACGACTTCCAAAAGACTAAGACAAAAACCTGCAGCTTCCTAATACCTGGCCCTCCTGCTTAAACAATCCCTTCCTTCCCCTCAGAAAGAGGCACACGGTGCCTCCTCTGTGGAGCTGATTTAGCTGCTGGGACTTGGTTCCTTGCTCACTCTCTCCTGATGTCTGAATGGATTCCTGTATTATCATCGTGACAGCTTTCTGATTGCGTTAAAATCCCTCTACAGAGCCTTTCTAGTCCGCCTCTCCTAGTTGCCAATGTGCTTTCTCCTCTAATTTGTTCTCCCCTCCCCCGAGCCCCTCTTTACTTCCTAGTTCTCTTACCATGTGGGTTGCCCCTTTGCTGACCACCTTGATGATGCCAGGGAACCTGCAGCTAGCTCACTTTTCCCCAAAGCTACAAGACAGTAAAACAGACCTGGCTCCAGACTCCCTCCTCTCTGGTGAAGCCTACAAAGTGCAGATGTGGATCCTGAGCGCCATTGGTTCACACTCTTCCTTTCCATTTGGATTTGGTTATTATGGAGTTGGTCCTAAGACTCGTGTTTCAGATCAAGGACTAGAAGTATTCTGGAATGGGCCTCCTGAGCTGATCTAGCATGTCATACTCAGTTCCTTGCACCCCCACCTGCGCCCCGCCAGCTGTGTAACTGACTACTTCAAGCCTCAGTTTTCTAGGTCTATAAAATGGGGACAACGCGGCCTTTGTGCCTACTGTTCTGGCAGTTGCTGCAGGGACAGTGCCTGGTGAGCAGTAATAACAAGATTATTTGGGATTCTCTATGCCATAGGAAGAGGAAATGGGATGCTGCTTCTCCTTGATTTGCTCTGCCCTGATTTGACCTCTGCTCTGGGATGCAGTGAACTACAGCCAAGGCCTCAACTATCCCTCAGCCTCTAGATTCCCAGGACCCTTGCTGTCACTCTTTAGAACTAGGAGTGCCAGTGTCTGTGAGTGTGCAGAAGTGCCTGGGGGCAGGAGAGTAGGATCCCAGAAGGCAGGCACCAGTTGCAGAGAAGCGGCTCAGCTCTGGATCTGGATGACTTAGCCTCATGGGAAATAAGCTTGAGTTATCAGAGTACCCAGGTAAATGTTAGGTGAAGGTGTTTGTAGCCACCACTGGAAGGACTAGGTCAGAGCATCCCATGCCTTTCGGTTCTCCTCTCTGACTAACCCCTCCCACAGGGCTTATTGAGAACTCACAGTATGCCTGGGAAATCAATCTGAGGTGGACCTTGGGTGGCAGGGGTGTCCTTCTAGATTTTTTTCTTTCAGTGGGTTGTAAGGTTGTACATGGTTCTGTGATCCCATGAGAATCCAAAGCTTTTGCATTATGCTTCCCAGAAACTCTGCCTTAGAGCCCCAGAGACTAATCATGCCTGGATTTCCAGTGGATGATTACATCCAGCAGTTCTGGGCTACAAATCAGTAGGGGCTGGTTGGGAGAGAGGACATGGCTATGCCTAGAAGGCTCCCAGGAAGAGGTGGGCTAGAGGTATGACCTGCAGCCCTACAGGACTTGGAGACTCTCCCATGTGATCCCATACCTACACTTGAGTATGCACTGCCCTCTCCCTCCCTCTCCTCTCCCTCCCTTCTTCCCTCCCTCTCTCTCCCCACTCATTGCCAGGGCTTATATGAAGCATATGCTGCTACCCCCACCTTGTCTCACTCTGACGATCCTGAAATTCTTTTCAGCAGTGTTGTCAAGGATCTAGCTCTACCTAAGTGGAGGTTCCTTCCAGTGGTAGGACTTGGCAACAAGGGACCCTGGGACCCTGTTTCTCATCTGTCTCCTGTATGCTCTCCCTCCCAACCAACACATAACACCTCCCATTTGTCCAGCCTGGGAAAGTTTTATTCTCTCAGAACCCCAATCTGACCCTGAGCTTTCTCCATCTATAAAGTGCACCAGGCTATGCCTCCTGGGACACTGGTGGAGTGTGTAGAAAGGCAGCAGAGTCTGCTTGCAGGAATCTCTGGCCATGCAGAGAGATGGAGACTCCTGCATTCACTCTTCTGTCCCAGGAGCATTGCTGCACCACTAGATGAAAGTCTTGGTGAAGACAGCTCTTAAACTCTTAAATGGGAGTTTCAGGCTCTGGTTGCTTAGCTGGTCTACCCCCACCCCAGCCTCTCCTGGGGAGCATCTTGTTGGCCACACAGGGTTATTGACCCCAAAAGGGCAAGGGGTGGGGCTGACAGAGCCTCCTGAGTTGCCAAATTCAAGGATCTTGATGCTAATGCTCAAATTCCAGTTAAATTTTCAAAATTTGATTTGCTCGCTACCGCTACCATCAGCACTGAACAATATTTCCTGCTTAAGGGAAGATGGCTGCTGGAACACTGTGGATCATGATAGGCAGTGAGTGTCTTTTTTTTTCTGCTACAGAATTTTCTCATTCTCTTCCCTCCAGGTGGGATGGCTTGCATGCTGGTGAGGCACAAGCTAGGGAGAGCCCTGGGGTCACAGGGAGGAGGTGGGAATAAATGGTTTCAGGTTATGTGGCTGATGAGGAGACAGGGAGATGCCAAGGCAGCATTGGGTATGAAGATAACAGGTCACACATCTCCAGTGATAGAGCTGGAAGCTTCTCGCCTATGCACAAAGCTTTGGCCCAGGTGTGACAGGACAAGGCAAGAGCCCACCAATTCCTCTTCTGGGAAGAGCCTGGAGCACTGCAGTGTCCCATGCTGGACCCTTAAGAGTCTCTTGGGTACTTGTTTACTGTGGAATTGCTCCCCATTGGAGGTGCTTTTCCTGGCAGAGCTTGGAGCACTGGTTAAATCCCCGAGGCCCCATGGGCATGAATGTAGGGGCGAATATCATTTATGAATCCATTGAAACCTTCCTGAAGTGGGGCACCGGGAGTCACAGCTGACAGAGCAGGAAGAGCTAGGCACCCTGATAGGAAATGAGACTTGTTCAAATCCTGCTTCTAGCACTTTCTAGCTATGTAACTTTAGACAAGGCATGTATTCTCCCTGGACAGAGCCAGGTGAGGATGGACTGAGTTGGATCTTGTGAAACTCTTAAGACAAAGCAGAGCACAGAATAAATGTTCAACAAATGCCTGTTACTGTGACTGTTAGCAGCCATGGCTGCTGCTTACCCACAGGTGTGCTGGCTGATAGGTCAGATGTGGAACATTGGACAGTCATGCCAGCCCAGACAATGTGAGGGGGCAGATTTTCCTTAAATCTTCCTGGTCACCTGGCAGTGTTCCCAGGACCACTGAGAGGCCCCCAGCATCCTTTGGGATACCTAACTGGATGGAGCCAAAACAAGGGACATCTCTACCTGCTCTGCCCTAGCAACACTGAGCATCTCCACATGACGTTTCCATGAGTTCCCCAAGACCACATCAGTCAAGCACCTATGGCTCCAAAGGGACAAATAGAGACCACATCAACTCACCTGAACCTGCATCTGTGTGTTCAGCTTTCAAGGTTCCCAGAACATACTGTTCCCAAGCCCAGAGGCCCCTGTGGTCTCTTCCCTTTCCCCATGGTGGCCCTCTCACTGCTTCCAGAGACAGCACCCAGCCTACGCATTGTCCTCTACATAGGAAGGCCATGGATCGAGTCACCACCTCCTTCCTGGGTGGTTGCCTGCTGCTTAGGTGATGCAGCCAGTTCTGTTTTATTGGACCTACCAGGAAAGCAAACCCAGCTTTGGGTCCCTCTGAAGCTGACAGCCAGGTTGGCTGTCCTCTTCACTTAGGTCTCAAGGGTCAGCTGGCAGGCCTCAGAAGAGCTCTTGCACGAAGTGACCCAAGAGAGAGGAGGATAATGCCCCCCTTCCTCTCTGCTCCAACCCTCCCCCCTCTGTGACAGAACCAGAGCTAGTGACAGGCAGCTGGGCTGGGAACTGCCTCCTGAGGATGAAAGGCTTCCTGCCTGGGAAGAGGCTGAAGGAGACATCAAACCAGATCAAAGGCTGCTGGGATGGGGACTGCAATGGGATGCAAATGAAGACCCTCACCCCTCTGGCCCCCATGGGCAAGGCAGTGCCAGGCCTTGATCTGACTGGTTCCCTCCAGGACTGGGCTGTTTGATGTTGGTGTGTGAGGAAGCAGAAGCTAGAGAAAGCATCCATTTCCCCTTCACTTGCATCCCTTTAGCCAGATTTATCCTCCCTTTTCTTCCCCCCTCTAGATGGAGCCGTTACTGCTCATTGCTTTCTTACTCTCTGTGAAATGAGCTCCAGACCCTGCTCTCTACTCTCCACACAGCAGCTAGAGTGTCAGCAATAACCTAAGGTGGAGCCTGTCCTTCCTGTATTCCACACAATAGCTTCTATCTCTAGGAACTGTGCTGAGCCCTCCTGACCCCAACTCTACTCTGCTTTTCCATGAATGAATGGCCATAGCTATTCAATTGCCAGTACCTAGCAGGCCTGGCATGTAGTAGACACTGAATGAACATTTGTTGATATCAATGAATGAATTCCCTGCTCCGTGAGTATTGGGGGTGAAGATGGAATGGGACTGGATTGGTGACAGGTGCAAGGGATGCAGGACTGACATCAGGAAAGCCTCAGAAAGTAAGAAGTGAGTGTTCTCTGGAGATGAGTGGGCACTAGTCACGATGAGAGCAGTGTCTAGAGGGATGAGCGCCATGGGCTTGGGGAGGAGGGAGGGCTCTGGAAGGTGGGAGCTAGATGCTGGAGGACTCATGGGGGTGGGGTTCGCATGCATGTGCATTGTCTCTGCTCCCTCTCCACAACCTATCATGTACACCCCTTCCTCCTTCTTGTCATTCCAACAACTGGTATCCAAGTACCTCTTCAAAGGACTGAGTCCTGAGCCTTGCCTTTGGCATTGAAAAACCTGAATCAGGCCTCAGACCTCATTAATTTCCCATCCTGTCCACATCATGTCCTGAATAGGCTCTGTCTGCCCCCTAATTCTCAGTGCCATCAGTCTTTAGTGGCTCACTGAACTCCCAGGCACACCCAGTCTCGATGTCTGTACACGATGAAAGCCTGCAGGCCTGCCCTCCAATGTCTCAGAGCTCCTAGTGCACTAAGCATGCCTACTCTGACCCTGCTACATCAGCAGAACCTTTCCATTTATCCAACCAGGAGCCAGATGCTGAAGTAAGTGCACTACAGGAATGGTAGACATTATTTATAGTGTACAAATGAGGAAATTGAGCCACATAAAAGGTAAGGATATTGTAGAATAGAATATTTGTTTAATTATGTAAAGATTTGTTGCATTTGTTTGTGTTGCAGAATAATTGTTTAACTATGTAATGATGTGTTGCTTTTTTTTTAATGCTGCTTTTATTTAACTATGTAAAGATGTGTTGTTGTTTTACCTTGCCTGCCTAAGGCTCCTGATTGGTCTATTAAAAAGATGAACAGTCAATAGCTAGACAGAGGAGGGATAGACTGGGCTGATAGGCAGAGAGAAAAGCGGGGCAGCCGGCCAGGGACCAGCCAGCCAGACATGGAAGGAAATGAGCCCTGGGGGTCGATTAATAGATTAATAGAAATGGTTAGTTTAAGTTTAAGAGGCTAGCTAGAAACAAGCCTAAGCTAAGGCCAAGCATTCATAATTAGAGATGTCTCTGTGTCATGATTTGGGGGCTGGCAGTCTGGTCCAAGAAAGCCTACTACATACAAAGGATCTATCCCAAGAACTCTGACCTAGACTTTGAAGAAGACAGGACTCATGTCTTGTGGCCTGGGTGGAGCTGCTGCTCTCAGGCATCTACCATTGTTTCTGGTGAAGATGGGGCTGCATGCAGATCTCACTCTGCCTTCCCACCCCACCATCTTTGCCCAGACAACCGACAAAATACCCAATAAACACACCTTTTTTTTTTTTTTTTTGTGAGGGCCAGGGCTCCAGCTCAGAGCCCAGAGGGTGGGTGAGTGGGCGGGGCATTTATACCCTGCTGCTCAATTCCCAGGGATTAGCCTCATGATCATTGCTTGTTGTCTGGAGGCCATCTGGAGTCTCAAATTCCTACCTCAAGTCTTGTCCACCTCTCTGCCAAAAGTCCTTGTTATGAAATCTTCTGGATGCCCAGGAGGTAAGTCTCTGTTTTGGAGTACACAGGCCATCTGATCTGGGCCAGAAGGATCTTCTCTCTCAATCACACAGGAAGTCTAGGCTGTAGGCACTACCACCTGAGCCATCCTCTGACTGCAATCTCCCTCTATTTCACCGAATGTCTCCCTTGTTGCTTGGCATCTGCTCGGGCCAGAGGAACAGAGCTTGAGGCATATTTAGGGAGGCAGACCTAGAACTTGGGGTCTCTGATCACCTTCTAGAAGTGGGGAGCAGAAATGGTTACTTCACTCTTGTGTTCTCAGAGGTGAGAGATTGGTTTAGGGTTCCCAGTCAGGCCAGATCCAAACCCTCAAGTTCTGTGCACAGGTTCAGAGTAGGGTAGAGAGGGTGATTGAGATCACACCCCCGTCCCTTGCAACCCTTCTTCATGACCTTCCATCTGTGACTCGGGCATCATGGCTCCCAGCAGGAGCATGGGACATGTGGTGGCTCTATCTAGAAGTCACCTTTTGCTGAGGCGGCAGTACACAGTCATCTCTCCAGGTAACTGATTATACATTTGATCTGCTACATTATCCTTCCCAGGCTGCAGCACACAACAGACGGCCTGGTGTTCTGTGGGGACTTCTCAGCAGCCGAACCCTGTTGTCTAATGGGGTTTCTGCTGGTGTCTGGCACACTAGCCAGCATTTCACCCATCACAGGATAATTTATAGCATAATGGGGCCTCCCCCCCCCTTATATCATGCTGGAGCATAAATTATGGCCAGTTTGTCCTCAGCTCTCAAGGAGACAGACAAAGCAGGGCTGTGTTCCAGCTAGGGAAGGGGGTTTCTGCAGGGGATGGCCAGTGGTGGGGTGGTCCACCAGAGAGGACAGAGGCAGAGGATAGGAGATCAAGGACTATAATGTAAAGCACCTTGCTGACAGGGCCATACCCAGCCAAAGAGCTGGGAAAGAAATTTCGGACCCATTTGTCGGTACTAACTGCCAAACAGGACCTGATGTTGAATCTTGCTGCTGGGCAGAAATAAAGCCCAGGGCAGCTGTCACTGCCTGCAGATAACCTGGCCTGGCTGAGACTGACCCTCTTGTGAGCCTCAGATCCTCCCAGCTGTGGTCTGGCTTCCCATAGCCTCAGAAAACAGGCATTCATAGATAGCTTCTTTGTCTCCATGAGCCATCACTGCCCAAAGCACATAGTGAGCCATGCTGGAGAGCAGGGTAAATGTCTGCCCTCTGGCCTTCTACCTATTTTTAATACTGAGGGTGGGCCATCCTAATGGGTGATGGAGAATGTAACAGCTTGCATCCTGGCTCACTGGAGTAGGCATGGTGATATATAAACACCTGAGTTCTTTACATACTATCAGAGGGAAGGCCTTGAGGCTGTGGTCCCAAGTCCACTCCCCACATCTGCACATCACAAAGACCTCTGGAGTTCCTTGATGGGATGGGGTCTTCAGAGCGCACGTGGCACTACCTCTTCGAGAGTGACCCAGTGTTGGGAATGCCTCCTGAGTTCTCCTGGAAGTGGCCCTATTGGCCTCCATGCAAGACTAGGATTCAGCCCAGAAAGTGGATTTAGGTGCCTCCCTGGGTCTCTTCAGAGCCCAGGTTCTTCTCTCCCTTCCTGGGAATTACTGTCATTCTGAGGTAAGTTCAGGAATCACAGGCCTTATAGGATGATGGTTCTCAGCTGTGGCTGCTATGAAGATTGCTTGGAAACTCTCAAAATACAGGTGCCTAGGATGGCTCCAATATCAGGTTACACTGGTTGCTCTGGGGTCCATGCACAAATATTTTCATTTTCCGTTTTTGAAAGCTACTCAGACAATGCCAGAATGCAACCATCACTGGGAAGAGGCACTGAAAGCCTGTCCTGGCAGAGGTCTCTATTCAGGCCCTGAATCTTTGGCTTTTCACCTGCCTGCCTGCTGGTGGAGGCAGAATTCCGGGCGCTGCTGGTGCTGGGAAAGATGGCAGCGCCACACTTCCTGTGTCCTGACACCTGAGCCCAGGCTTCCTCCCTGACTCTTCATCACTCACAGGATGGTTTGGGGAAGCAGAGAAAGGAGAAGGCCGTGTGTCGGCAGGCTTCCAGTGGCTTTTCAAGCACCCCTCTTCTTCCTTCCTTCTCTCTTTTCTCTTTTTCCCTCCACCTAGCAGGCCAGCCCTGCTCTGAAGAGAAATCTCAGCTCCTCCTCCACTATCCAGCCCTGTTTTGCTCTCCAACTTTGATCTACTACGAGTCACTGGTACCCTCTCTCAGGGAACCTAGAGGGCCTGTGCTTAAGTATACATTGTGTTAACTCATGACTGATAATGGAGTCTAGAGAGACACGGAGATGGATGGATGGTAGACATGATTAATAAAGGCTAGATATCCAGATTAAATGTTAGATGATAGATAGATACACAGATGAGAGAAAAATGATTGCTGGAAGTAGGTAGATTTATGATGGATGGCACCTCAAGAGCAATAGGTAAATGTGGGTGGGTGGATGGATGGTTGAGAGGCTTCTTAGAAGTTCAGATAAAGGGTCTGAACATAAAGGTCAGAAAACTCATCACATCTTCTATAATGGTGGCATGTGAGCTCTTAAAGGGAGGAGCCCTGGCTGGCTCCAGACCTGTCAGGAACCAACTTGCCTCTCTACTGCAGGCCCTGAGCCTCTGTGTTTCCCAATGGGCTGTGTTTAGAACAAATTTCAATTGAGCTGGTTATTTACAGACCCCTGAAATTTTACATGGTTTCCCTGAGTCTACTGGTGAGCCAAGGTCACCTCCTGGATCCTGGGTGCACCTGATGAGGACCTCCCTTCCTGGGAAAGAGGGACAGCTTCAGTCTAGGTATTTCATTCTCAAAGGCCAAGGCCATGGCCTCTAACCCCATGGGGCAGGTTGGCCTTTGGAATGTGGTGGGCCTGATTTGGCCCTGTGATTAGATGGCAGGAGGTGGACCATATGGTGTGTGCAGACATACAGCCATTCATTCTCAGGGTTAGAGATCACAACCTCAGAAGAAACAGTGAGAACTAATTCATCTTTGGCACTCACCATGGACCAAGCTCTGCACTGAGTACTCTGGCTTTATGAAGTGGATGTCACTGTCACCCCATTTTACAGATATAGAAAGTGAGGTATAGAAGAGTTTAGCAGCTCCTCAGAGGCCCCGGGGCTAATAAGCAGCAAAACTGGGATTTGTATTTGGATAGTCTGGCTCTTGCACACTCATTCATGATATAGTCTGGCTCTTGCACACTCATTCATGATATAGTCTGGCTCTTGCACACTCATTCCTGGTATGGAAGGCAGCTCCCTGCCCTGTCTATCAAGCAGGGTGTCCATCAAGCTCTCATGGACTCAGGCAGGCACATGACTCTGGGAACTGCATAGCAAACATTCTGTCTAATGGTCGATGGAATAAGAAGGGGAATGCTAGCTTGCTCCAGAAAATGAAGGATTCACCATTGGTGCATGGCTGGCATAGTTAACCTCAGAGGAGCCTGCTCTTGCCTTTCAAGGGGTTTTCTGAAGACTTCTGGTTGTCAGTCTTTGGTTATTATGAAGTTCAGTTGATAGAAAGGAGATCTTACAAGTCCCCAAACCTGCATGCCCAGCCCTGAGCTGCCCCAGACCCCATTTATTCACTGGTCACTCACAGTCATTAAGTCATCAAATTGTGTACAAGACACTATCGAGAGATGCAAGACCTTGACCATTGAGTAAATGTCTTCCCAAATTAGGGCACAACAGGCCAGTTCTAGGAGGTCAGGACACCATGGAGTGCTAAGGTAAGATGAAGAAGGGCTGACAGAGGAGACTGAGATACCACAAAGCAGGGAGAGTTTGCCAGGATGTAGCATCTTCATAGCTGAAGCCCATGACCCTGAAAACTGGAGGAAGGAAAGAAATCTGGGGATGAGAAGAGAAAATTCAAAGAGTCTCAGCTCAGTTACAAGAAACTAGAAAAGTGGGTTTTGAAGAATAAGGCATGACCCTCCCACTGACCATCTCCAAGGAAGTGACCCAGCATGATAATTATTGCGAAGTCCACTTTGTATGAAACGGGTACTCTGGGGGTGAAGAGAGTGGGCGAAGCCTCTGGCTCAGCAGCCCCCTCTTCTGCTGCAGCCAGGCATTTTCCAGTCCATTTTGTGCCCTGTTTCAGGGCTGCAGGGTCACTGCCCCCATTTGATAGAGCAGTTAACTGAGGCTCAGAGAGTCTATATAGTAGGCTGAAGCTCAGAGTGGTGGTAAGTGCTGGAAGGACTGGAGCTGGTGTCTGACAGCTAGACCACACCTTCCCTGCTCTGTGCAGCAGCACACTACTCAGATGTGCAGGTCTGTGAGTCCACCCTTGAAATGAGGTGGCTCTTGACATTCCAGAGGGACTGATTTAGACAGAAAATACCTTGTATGATGAAGGGGAGCAGGTATAAACTTCCACATGCAGTGTTTCAGAATGCGAAGAGAACAGGCAGGGGAGTAGCCAGAGGGAGGACTAGGGATGGGGTGGCTAAAGAAGGACCTTGGCAGCATTGAGACAGGAAGGCTGAAGAGGGCAGGCTGGGCTGGTGGGGAGGCCTCAAATTCCTACGGGGGGACCGTGGGGCCCAGGCTGAATGGGCAACAAGAAAGGGGCTATTCCACCCAAACCCATACTAGGGTGAGGAAGAGGAGGCTGAAGAGGCTGATGGAGAAAGGGGAGCTTGAGAGAACAAAGCTATGGCTCTCTGGATCCACTCTGGCAAGAGAGAGTGCTCCCTGCCTGTTCTCCCCCTTCTCAATCTCATGTGAGTACAGCATTTGGGTAGACTAGGGTAGCTGTGAACTCAGGGTCTGAGGCAGCTCAAGTTTTGTCTACCAACTGCATCTGAAATGCTTCTTTTAGAGGTATGTGTGACTATTTTTCAGATGCATATAGATGCTGCCGTGATTTAAAAACATACAAATCCATTTGAAAGCACCATTGAATTCAAGGTAGCTGTTTGTCATTTCGTATTCTCTTGAACAATGGATACTCAAAGTGTAACATCTGTCAGGGGGCGAGCTGATGAATTTTTTATGTTAAAACTGGCTTCTTCACCTTGAAAAGTCTGGGAATGCTGATCAAGAAGGGTGGTGGGAGCCCCCCAAGAGGAGCAAGCACGGCAACCACACAAATCTCAGGAGGTTTCAGCTCACCTGAGGGACCACAGCTCCTTAGGGAGGGCAGGGCACTGTGGTAGGGCCTCCCCAGACCTGGGGCTAGTAAACTGCTTCTAGTCCTGCTCTCCTTGCCCCGTCACCTGGCAGAGATTCTGTCCTCTGTGTCTGAACCCCAAGCTCACCCTGTGATGTGGCGACAATGATACAACTGGGAGAGCAAGGTATTGAGTCCCACCCATGGCTCCCAGCAAACACCTCACTCAGCATCTCTGCTGCCATGCCATGGCATGGGTCCTCTGATAGGACAGGGTGGGCTTGGGCCTGCCACAGGGCACCAGCTCTGAAAGCACTGTTGTAACCAAGAGTAATAGTAACCCACAGACTGAAGAGCAGGGGTTTGTTTGAGCCAGTTCCAAATTGGGAAGGGGGTCAGGACCCACATACACAGTACTGTCCTAACTCACAGCTTAGCTGATCAGCTTCTAAGAAGGAGAAATGGGCATCATCTTGGACTCAGTAACTAGTGGCTAGGGACTTGTCATCAGCTGTGATGATCCCTGTGTTGAGGCAGGAGACTTAGGCTGGAATAGGGCTGGACTGTAGCAATGGGCTGGCCTGATGATCTGCTCTGAGGTCACAACTACTTAGGGTCTATTTGGCTTACTGGTGGCTGTTGACAGCATGGTCATCTCCCATCACCAAGCTCCTCTACCATACTACACTGAGAATATACCTCACAGTCTCCAGAGCCTACAGGTTCCTGATAGAAATGCCATTCTGGTCAGCTTCATCCAGACAGTACCCATAAACAGGTCTAGTTCTCATCAAACTGACCATCCATTGTCCAGCACAATAAGGCCTAATACTCCCTGCTATGGTTTAACTGTTTGTGTCTTCCCACAGTTCATACAGAGAAGTCCTTACATGAAAGGTGATGGTTTAGGGACCTTTCTTGGGTGACTAGGTCATGAAGGAAGAGCCCTTAAGAATGCAATTGATTCCTTTAGAATAAAAGCCTGAAGACTGAGGGAGCACCCCAGTTAGTAGAGCACTTGTCTAGCATGCACAAGGCCTGGGCTTTGATCTCCAGCATCTCAGAAACCAGAGGTTGGCACATGCCTGTTATCCCAGCATTTGGAAGGTGAAGGCTAGAGAATCATATGTTCAAGCTCATTCCTAGCTACATAGTCCTACATCGTGAAGTGTGTTCAAGTCCAGTGTGGGCCACACAAGACCTCTGAAAAAAAGCTCTGGGAGAGCTTGTGTGTTCCTTTTCTGTGAAGTCGGGCCATCAGACACCGAATCTGCTGGAGCCTGGGTCTTGTATTTCCCAGCCTCCAGAACTACCAGAGAAATGTCTGAGGTTGATGAACTACGCAGATTCTGGTATTTTGTTAGAGCAGCTGGAACAGATTGAGATTCTCCCATTGAACATCTTGTCATTTCCATGACAGATACCATGTCAATACATATTTCTTTCTAGAAAAATTTAGTATGTGCCTCCAAAGCCTTTCTCTAAAGGGATGCAGATTTATGGTGACATTATCAGGCTCTGTGGTGGGGAAAAGATGTAAATGGCTTAAGATGGAGAGACCACCCTGAGTCCCTCAAAATGCCTTACTGAAGTTCCTACCCATTGGCTGGTCTGAGTGTGGGGAAGATATTTCAAGAGACCCTCTTGCCTTACTTAAGTCTTCCTTAATGCGGGAAGTGACCCACCCAGGCAAGTACTTAGCACATTCCCTGGGGGAGGGGGAGGGGCTGAGGTTATTAGTGGTGCCTAATGATATTTGCATAGACTAACAGTCTTAATGCAATCATGAATGCCACAATCCCAAGAAAATAATGAAGAAATCCATTACAAAGTCATAAAGCAACTAAGTCAATACAGTAATAACCTGATCCTGCGTTAGCTATAATTTCATCTCCTGCTGAAGGCAATTTCACAATGCTCACTGTTTCTGGACACTTTTATAAATTTCACCTTTGTTTGAGATAATTAATTAACAAAATAAAAAACTGCTTCTGGCATTTTATACAGTAAATTAGTCATTAGTCTAAACTGGCAGGCTGTAATAAAATTTATGAAGATGGATGTGCTGAGATTTCTAACTTTTCTTCACTTGGCCTGGAACTTTTTCATTGGCAAAGCTCTGGGGGCTGCCTGGTGGCATCGCTTACATGTACACCAACAGGAACTCAGAATATGTGGTTGAGATCCATCCACATGTGCTTGGTTTGTGGGGCCCTCTGGGGTACCTACACCCTCTGCCTCAGAGTCCTTCGGGTTTTGTGATTGTTCCTGGGCTATCATATTACAAAGAACCACACTGTATGCTCAAAGCAGCGGCCGCTTCTTCATAGAAGGGCTCGTTATGGCTTTGTTCTCTCAAAGACCCTAGGAGAGGCCGTTTCCCTGCCTCTGCCTTGCTTGGTGTGTGCCAGTAGTTCCTGGCTTCTTTCAGTGGTGTAGCCATATCACACCAATCTGTTTTCATTAGCGGCTTTCCCTCTCCCCTCTGTTGGTACCATATTTCCTCCGAAGGACACCAGTCATAACCGGAAATCCCCTAATCTTCATCGTACCTTGACTACATCTGCCAAGATTCTCCTTCTAACTAAGGCTATTTTCATGGTTTGTGAGTGGGCATGAATTTGGGGGATACTATTCAAGCCAGTATTTTCACTAAAGCCTGGGTGAACACTGCCCTACTCAACCACAAATAAAGGAATGCTTTGAGCTGCCAGTAACTGAAAGATGCCCTGCCTAGCAGGGGCTGGCACATGGTTTCCCAAGAAGTTATAGAACTGGATGGAAAGGTTCTGTGGGCCGCCTGAAAGGGTCACCACCTTCTATTCTTCTGTATAGTCTTCCTAGAGAAAGAATCATAGCTCCCATCAGCTTTGGAAGGGACTAGGATCCAAAAGTGTGCTGTCTGGTTACCATGTGAAATGTAGGGGTCAAGAGAAAGGGAAAATTACACAAACTTACTGATAGATACCTTCTGGATATGTAGTTGTTCAAAATATCCCCAAATCTTTCTACTCTCTCCATCTCTGGAGTCCAGGGCGTTAAGAAGGAAGCTGTAGAATCTACATTTCTATGGGCAGGGAGATGGTAGGGGACAGGCCAGAAACTTCCATGGTTTGCCATCAGGAATGAGAACTTCCTGGGGAGACATCTTTGGATCTCAAATATATTATCAGCATCCCACCCCTGAGACAGTGTGGAGCCTCAGGAATTTACTCTGTCCACTCCACAAAGTCCTTGATTAAAAAGTGTTCTACAGGAGGGTAGGGTACCATCAACAAATCATAACCATGCATGACAGCAGGGATCTCCTTTCCTACCCTGAGGTACTGAGGCAACTCTGCCACCTGGCCCTACGAGGTGACATGATACAGGTTAGGCTCTATTCTTCCATGTATCCACAGGGCACCCATTTACCAAACAGACACAGTTTCCTGCTGTGAATGACTGTTGGTGAACTATGGTGTTTCCTAACTCCCCATCATGTGCCCCCGGCTGCCCTCAAGACAATTTTATTTTATTCTTCAGGATTTCTGGGCTGCCAGTTTTGGGACTTTAGTCTCTTTACTTGTGAAAACTTGGTCCATTTCTGGGCCTCATGATACCTTATATGTGACTCTGGGCCTATTTGATTTCTCCTCCTAGGGCCATGCCTCAGAGTTTGTTCTGCCCTGGAGAGATGCTACATCTGATCTTTTTGCCTTGTCTGGATCTTAATTATTACTATTTTAAAAACAACGTTTGCCCCCATCCCGAGGACCAGTCTCTAAGCTGGTAAAGATGCAACTCATAAATCAACTCCCCTGTTTTTCCTAGACATCAATCATAGTTCAGTCTTCTAGCAGGTATAATTGGTGGATAACAGGTAGGAACACCTGGCTGTGGGATCTTGGGGGCCCACAGCTGAAACCTGGCATGAAAGAGCATCCAGAATGTTCATAAAACAGCCAGCCCAAAGATCTGCCAATGCTCCCTCCTCCAGAGAGGACAGTCATGGCCCCTCCCCTCTCCCTGTCACATCCATTTCTCTGGGTACTCTCTGCTGGAGCTCCTACTTCCTGCTGTCCCTGTCTCCTAAGCCTGAAGAGGACGAGGGTCATGGCCTTGGCACTTAGCACAGGGCCTGGCAGGTGGCTGTGTTGCCTAATGTTTTTGGAACAATTAGATGGATGATTGAAAAGCTTCCTGGGAGTGGAGCACTGGAGATACAACCCAATTGGTAGAGTGCTTGCCTAGCATTTATGAAGCCCTGGGCTTAACAGTCAGCATCATGTAAACCAAGGTGTGGTGGCTCATGACTGTAAGTCTAGCATTTGGGAAGTAGGGACAAGAAGATGAGATGTTTGAGGTCATCCTAGCTACATAGGGAGTTCAAGGCCAGCTTGAGCTACAAGAGAGAGACGGGGGAGAGAGGGAGAGAGAGAGAGAGAGAGAGAGAGAGAGAGAGAGAGAGAGAGAGAAAGAGAGAAAGCCTGCTTGTACTTCTTTGAATCCTGACACCACTCTATCCCTCACAGCCTCTTCCTAGTAAGGTACCCACCTGTTTGATCTGGTCCTGCCTTGGAGTTTTAAATTTTCTGGGGTTCTCAACCTCATGACAGCAAAGCTGTGCTTGATTTCTCCATTGTTTTATGCTTCCCTTCCCTGTGGCCCCAAAGGCCTAGCATCTGCAGCTGGGAAGCTCATGGGAGTCAAAGTCCCAGGGACCAGACAAGAAACCGAGGCAGGACCAGAGCCTAACCTTTTGAAGCTCTCCCGCTGTGTGGTGCTAACAAGGGTTAATGGGAAGGGACACTGACCAGAGACCTTGTGGCCTTCGGAGGCAGTGATGGAAGGCAGTGGCTGAGGACTCGGCTGTCTCCAGTGGTGCCCGCCTCTGCTGCTGCTCCACTCCTCCAGTGTCTCTTAATGTGTGCGGTTATGTATTTACAGATATGTTCCCATGGCAACCGAGGCCTCAAAGTTACTCTCACAGGGCTGTTTTCTCAAATGCGTTTCTCTGCCTGATAGCGTAGAGTTTTCTGGAAGCTGGCCAGGTTGTGAGTCATGTTCTCAGTCCTAGGCTCTAGCTCTCCTCTCTGCCCTACCACTTTGGACCCCTCACACTCCTCTAGCTCACAGGCCTGCCAGGCGGTTAGTTCCTGGGCCTGACACTCAGAACCCACCAGCCTTCACCACTCACTCTCTGGATCCAGCCAGTGTCCCTTCTCTAAGAAGCCACTCAGAGCTTCCTTAACACCCCCCTTCCCCAGACAGATCTAAGCCTCTGGACCACCATGCTTCTGAAGAGAGGAGTCTGTCCTCTAGTCCCTGGCTCTTGGCTCTGGTAAACCTGCTGTCGTTGATGCTCTCAGCTTGCAGGTCACTGGACCCCAGGCCCCATCCCTCTCTCTTGGCAGTGCATGTGAGTCCCTGTCCAGTGGACTCAGCCATTCATCCTGCACCCTGGCTTTGGGTTAGGCATTGTTCAAGGTGAAGAGATGGTGGGGGGAGGAACAGAGAGTCCCTCAAGGCGTGGAGCTTATCTCTCAGTGGAGGAGGTGTGCACAATGATTAAGAAAAAAAGATGGAGGCAATGGTATGTGGATAGAATAAAAACATGACAGATGGGTGGGCCTTGGTGAGAGGGACGCAGTTGCCATGACGAGGTGAGTGGACGTGACATCTGGGGGAGCGATGCTTTTTCCAAAGGGAACAGCCAGCACAGGGGATGGAACAAGGATGTTTGAGGGACCCTCAGGAGGCGAGAAGGCAGGGCCAGGTGACCAAAGCATCACAGAGGCAGCAGGAGCAGGGCAGATAAAGCCTTTGAAGTCACATCGGAATGAAAATGACAAGACCTTGCTAGGGCCATTGCAGTGAATGGAATGTAGAGTCCAGGGAGAGGCAGGAAGACTCCAGTGTTACCATCTGTGACTCAAGCTGTAGGGAGCATCAATCACTAGACATGTCCCCAAATGCCCCTTAGGATCATGCATGATCTTGTTCTTGCCCTGTCCTCCAGTGGGTGCTGCCCCAGAAGGAGGAGACAGGACTCCCTCTAGTGAAGCTCCTGGACAAACTCCTCACATCCAGCTCCCAGCCAGCATTCCTAGGGAGGACTGCCTCTACCCTGAGCAGCTCTCCCCAAGCCATGTTCTCCTTCTATCTGCCCATGCTGGTGGGCTGCTTGGCACAGAGCAGCATAGTTGACCAGAAGGCTTCTCCCAGCTCAGCTCCACCCTCCCATGGGAACTCACCTATTCTATGCTACCCTTCTCCTATCCCACAAGCCCTGAGGGTTGCTTGAAGGTCCTTCTCCATTAGGCCCTACTAGAGGCCAGAAGGCACTGGCTGCTAATGGTTCCTCCAGTGGCTGTATCACTATTATAGACTACCTAAGCCACTGCTTTCCATTGATGTTATAAATACAATGCTGGTGGTGCAGTATGGGAAGTGTTGAATTCTCTTGTTCCTGCACTTCATGGAGCCCAGGTGCCCCCGCCAAGTACCGAAGAGACAGAGCCTGCCTAAGGTACCACTCTGTAGGAACTGGGGGCCCTGGCAAGTTGCTGAGCAGGCGGGAACTGAAGCCACAGGACTAAGGTTGACCATGGCTAGGAAGGCCTTCAAGAAAAGCACAGGACTTTCCAGGAACACTATATGGGATTGAGAATGGGTAGGAGGACTTTCTTTGTCTCTCCAGGTGAGGACAATGCAAGCTGGAGGTTGGGGACAGAGGTACTGGTGAGTGGAGGTGTGAGTGAAGCCTCTGTCTGAGGAGGCTGAACCAGTTGGGAGCAAGGGCAGACATTGTTCGCTC
This sequence comes from Onychomys torridus, assembly GCF_903995425.1. NCBI lineage: Eukaryota > Metazoa > Chordata > Mammalia > Rodentia > Cricetidae > Onychomys > Onychomys torridus. Next base: position 15,456,706 of record NC_050455.1, read on the forward strand.
ATGTATTCATGGGCCTCCTTCAAGACTTCCCCTGCCATGGGGAGAGATTAATAGTGGAAATCCACAGAAGGAGGACTCTTTCATCCACTACCCACCCCTCAGCTCCCCCCCAAAAGAAAACAGTTGTTGAAATTGAAAAATGGTGTTCGGTGGAGGGTTTAAAGACATTTTGAATTTAAAACATATTTTAAAGGTCATTTTAAGCAGTAATTACGTTCTAATGGTGGGGCTCTTAGCAAAAGGCAAGAGTCCCCTGGTTACATTAGCCCAAATGTGAAGCAGCAGGAGCCGGGTTTCTAGTAGCCCTCAGAACCCAGTGGAGGGACATGGGGCATGGGGAGTGGGGAGATAAGCTGAGTACAGCCTGTACTCCCTTCCACATCCCACAGCATGCCTCCTTTGGGTCCCGGGAACGATAAGCCACTCACTTAAGCTTGGCTCTGGCAGAGAAAGATCTCTCAAGAGATCCCTGGGGTCTGCCACACCAGTGACTATGAGACTCACAGGGAGTGGCACATGTAAGCTGGTCCCGTGTCTGTCTCTTCCAAACACTGTCTTTCATGAGTGTTCCCAGCAGCATGCTCTTCAACTGTTGTGGGACAGCTGTGTCTGGGGTGGGGGTGGGGAGGCGCCCCTGAGTTAGTGCCCGGGGCTTCAAGGCCCAGGTCTGTGGACTTCACAGCCTGTGGTCTACGTTACTTTGGGACAGCATGAGGACACAGGCTATTGATTTGAAAGTCAACATTTTCTATCCTCCATCTCCAGCTTGCAGTCCTCCAACCCAGCCCTCAGCCTGCTTTCTCCTTCTCGGCGCATGCTCTCTCTGCTTTTGCAGAAGACCTCCCCCCTTTAGATGAGTGCACACGTGTGGAAAGGCTGACTCGGAAAACACACTGTGAGCACCTACTGTTTCTCAGACTTGAGAGATTCTGGAAGAGCTAGCCATAGGTGAGCACCATGGGAGAGCCTTTAACAAGGGAGCCAGCAGACGGCTGCTGAGTTTGTAGTACCACAGGTGTTGTATTTAATTTGGGAGGGATTCATGACTGAGATTCGGGGGTCGTTAAGGAAGGACAAGCTAAAGAAGGAATAACCAAACGCTTTGAGTAAAGAAAGCAGCAGCAGCCTTCCAAACTAGAGGAGCCCCAGGCTTCGACCATGTCCTCAAAGGCAGTGAGACAAGAAACAGAGTGCACGTGGGCCAGGACTTTTTGTCCAACGCCACGCCCTACCCATCTAGTTGCCTGGTCTTTCCTTGAGCAAGAGCAGGGCTCCAGGAGCACCCAAACTGACATCCATGGGCTCCTGAGCGAGTCATCCGAGAGAGGACTAGGAGCAGGCAGGGGCTGGTAGCGCTGGGAAGCCAACCTCTGGGCGCTGGGGTTGGGTGATGGGTGTGTAGGGATGTGGTCTGGGACATAGCCCAGGAGGCGGCTGCGGGTGGCGCGGCACCGAAGCAGGGGAAGGGGCAAAATATAAAAATATCCAGGAGTGGCGCAGTGCCGGGCCACAGCGTTATTAAACTACAGCATCTTATAAATCTCGAGCCATTAATAACAGGCTGCCTCCACGTCGGGATAATTTATTCAAATTGCGGGTCCCGGGATGGAGGAGCAGATGTTTCAGAGCTGTTGGTGCCACTGAAAGAGTTCCAGGGGAGGAGGGGAGCGCTGCGTGCTGGTGGCACGGGCTCAGCCCCGCCCCCTCTGTCCCTCTAAGGGATGTCTCCATCTTCCACAGCCCAGGCCACCAAATCCCTACGCTGGGGGAGGCAGGACAAAGTCCTTAAGGGGCAGCCAACTTAGTTCAACAAATGCTAGACTAAAGAACTGTCTGGAGAAACAAACAGGCATGTCGCCATATCTAGAATGCTATACCGCTCCCAACTGGACTAGGGTGCCTATGAGCACTGCCATCTTGGCTCCTTGAAATAACAGTTCTCGAAAGGGTGTTACTTGGGGTAAGGTAGCTTGGGAGTCAGAAGGCTTGGCGTTCTTTCGTGTGTGATCAGGTCGTCTGCTGATGACCCAGAAGCGATCCCTGGAGTCTCATTCGCCTCCTCTGCACAACTGGGCATACATGGATGGTTTGCCTCCTACTGGGAGAGACAGAGGGAAGCTGTCTTAGGGCTGCCCTGGGACTCAGATCAGCCCTCTGGGTCAAACCTGAGTCTTGTGGTAGAGTGGTGGTGGTGTATCAGGACCTCAGTCTGGGTCTAGGTTCTTGGACCGAATTCCAGGAAATATGTATTAGCCACTGCTTATCTCTCTAGACCCAAGAGAGGTTAAATTCCTCAGATGAAAGTTCTCCTGCCAATTTTTGTCTCTCTGGCAAGGCAACTCTCACTCCATGACGTCATTTCTGACCCTAACCCCTTCCTTTCCTAAATGTCTAATGTTGGGGGTGAGAGAGACACACAGCTCTGCCCACGTCTTCATGCCTAGGAACCCCAATCTCCACCGAGTCCATAGGAGTGACCTCACAGGGGACACGCTAATCTTTATTTCTTGTGCCTTCCTCCATCATGGCAGGAAACTGAGGGAGGACCTGAGCAGCTCCCAGTGCCCTGGATTGTGCCTTGCGGTAGCTGAAGAGAGAGTCTTCCTCCTGTTTCTGCTATGTGGCCATGATGGACTTTCAAGTGAGACCCCGCCCAGTCATGGAATGCTACTCCACCCCCCTGAAAGTCCAAGTCTTCCATTGGAGAGGTCACACTCCAGAGGCTCCCAGTCTCCTCTGCTGTCATGAGTGATGGTTGGAATAGAGAAAGTGTGGTAGTGGGAGGCACACTTATCTCTTCCCTGAAGTCTAGCTTGATCCTATACCACCATCATGTCATGAGAGGAAGAGACTCTACTTCCTCCCACCTGGTCCTGATGTGTAATGAATCTCCTCAGGCAGGGTCCTGATAAGGAAAAACTGCATAGGCAGACTCCGCCCTTGGCAGGACCACATCAGAAGCCAGTGAACAAAGAGAGGTCAGGATCTGGCTACCCTAGACAGAGGGACTTCTGGGAGGACTGGTTGTCAGGAGCCTAGGGTGAGGCTGAAGGAGCCACTGAGATCTCCAGCAGGACAAGTGAGAGGTAAGAGCTTGTGGTGCCGGGCCCCTTCCCTGACTGTTTCCTGTCAGCGTGGCTGGGAGGATCAGTGGTAGCTGTCAGCCCTGTGCTGCTCCTGGCACATTGGACCTCCTCTACAGCTCAAGGTTCATTTCCAGTGAAGGAGAAAGTGCAGCCCACACTCGCGGGGGCAATCAGCATGCTCTGTGATGGATGGGGCCTGTGTCACTCAGCGAAAATGAATATTTCTTTGCGATAATGGCCAGATGGTAGCAACTCTCCGATCCAAATTAAAACATGCATGATAAATGCCAGGAAAACAGAGGAAGACAAAACCCCAACCTGGAGTGAATTTTCTCTATAAATCTTCCCTCTGTGCCCCTCCCCCACCCCAGTGGCCCTGCTAATAGCCATTAAATTATTAAGATGTGCAGCAAGGAGAATATGCCAATGTCAGTGGCTCCAGCCCCCTGCCCACTCTACCTCAGCTTGTGGGGCCAGAGCAGATAGGAAGTCCGAAGTGTAGGCTGCTTCTCCACCTGGCCCAGTAGGGAGGGTGGAGCATTTTCAGCCATGGGCACAAGACTGGCATCATCGAGCACGTACAGACTGACGCCCATCCCCAAACAAGCTCCGAGGAAGGCAGACGTGCCTCTCTTTAAGCGGGGAACAGTCTCCATGGAGATGAGAAATTAACACCATGCCTGACTTTTACGGTGCATGCAGAGGCCAGAAGAGGGTATCAGAGCTGGGGACTCAGAGAGGCAACAGATAGAGACAACAGACCAGTAGGGTGGACCGAGGAAGGCCTGGACTGGTGGCATGGAGCTGGATAACCGGGAAGGGTCAGGTGTGCTGCAAGGGTGGGTGTGTGCTGGGGGTTCCGAGGCAACAGACACTAGGGGAGGGATGGCTTGGTACTGGATTTACACTTTCCAGTGACGAAGAGCTCCTGAATCGCTGCCTTTATTCCCATAGTTCTTGCCTATCCTCATGGCCAGAGCCGGCATGGATCTCTTGTTCTCCTGACATACTGGCCATCCTCCCTGTAGGTGGCCATTAGGTGGCCATCTTTCCATGGCTAGTTCCACGGCTTTCCCACAGAGCCCAGGCCTTCTCTTCTTCTTCCAGGAGCCAGACCCCAACACTTTCTCTGGTATTCCTAGGCATCTTTCCCAGGGCCATTTAGTTTCCTTGTTTGTCTCCAGGCCATGGGGCTTGCATCTCTTATCTCAGTGGCATCTCAGTCTAGAATCCTCTCTAACATGGAGAAGCATCCATACAGCTACTCAGGCTGCTCCAGTTAGTGCAGACCTCCCTCTGCCCATGGTACACATCTCACTGCTCATGCACGTCAACTGATCTCCTCACTCTAGCCTGTGAGCTTCTCCAGGGCCTAGAGCCCAGCAGAGGCTGGGAAATAGCTCCCTAGAGCTACACATCTGTCTTATGGTTCATAAGCTCTGCGGGATAAGGGATACCCTCTGGTGTGGAAACTCACTGCAACTGGCCATTTATACACAAACTTCAAGCATCCTGAGACACCAAAGCCAATTACCCAGGGAGGGGTTGTGGTGTTCAGGGTGTTGAGATCATAGGCTATCCTTAGCATGGATTCCTGTTGATGTCTGCAAAACCCCTATTCCAGATGGGCAAGGCCCTGGTAATTCAGGCTGCTTTTCCTCCATGGGGTTTCCATGGGCTTTTACTGCCTCCCAGCTGGTCTCCACACTTCTCTGGCCACAGACAGGTTCTTCCTTCCATCAGTTGGGTGGCACCTGAGCAGGTCCAGCCTTAGACCCTCTCTGAGGTCCCCTGCACCTCTGTTCCCCAAAAGCACTGGGCAAGGAGTAGGAGAAGCCATTGTAGACAATGGTCCAGCCTCCTCTCTGTGGATAAGATGGTGGGCTCGGAGGCTGGGAGGACATGTTTTTGAGTGAGCGGTTGTGAGAAGTCCCAAAGCCCCATGAGAAGTCAGCAAGATGTGGAGGTGACCAGAAGGACTGAGACAAGAAGGGCTGATGATTGCTATGTGCCCCAAGGAGGTCAACTGTTCTCTCCTAGCCTTTGTTTCTCATTCTCTAAATGGAGATGCTGCTCAGTCAAGCACAGAGAGCTGCTACCAGGTGTGAGCCTCTCACACTAGAAGCTCTGGATGACTCAGTGGCCGGACCGGAGCACCGCTGTCTCTTTCCATCTTTTAGAGTGCCAGCAGTTCCTGCTCCATGCATTGACAGAGCCCTGTATCTCCAACCTTAGGCCAGGAAGGGCAGGCAGCCTCTAAAATAAATGACCAGACACCGAAGGATGAGCATACACACCTACACTTGTGTATACGAGGGCTGACCTAGAGCCTCCCATCCTTTCATTTTATCCTCTGGCCCAAGCCTGCAGTCCTGTTTTAGAGTCATATTTTTCTACTCTGTGCTACTGCCCAGTCTTCCGGATCCAGGCTAGTGAAAGAACGTGTCTCATGAAAACAAGGTAGGGCTGGCAAGATGGCCCATTGGGGAAAGGCACCTGCTGCCAAGCTTGATGACCTCAGCTCAGTTCCCAGGATCCACAGAGTAGAAAGAGAGGACCCACTCCTGCTAGTTCGCCTCTGAGTTTTACACACGCACCATGACACATGCATGCCCCAACACATATACAAACACCAAGTCCAGGTTCCTCTGTTCCATTAAGTAGATGCATCTTTCCAACCAAACCCATTCTTCTACAGATTTAAAAATATCTGGAATGCCACCCACATACCTGCCTGCCATCCTTGTCTCCAATTCCATCCTTTGCCGTGACAGCCCATGTGCTCCCTATTACGTCATCACCAGCACCTGTTGCAAGCCCCACCCCCCACCCCTGTGCCCTGCTCCTTTCTGGTTTTCCACATACCTAACCCGGTGGAGGTTCTGGCTGGTACACTTTATATTTGCACTTGCTTCCTCACATCTTTCCAGAGGGCCTCACCCTGTCACCATCTCTTTTTTTCCATCTACCAGACTCTAAAAATCACAGACAATAACTACAGCTACCATGAGGAGGCACCCCACAGCTCTACTATGCTCCATTTGCAAAAAGAAGTTTAGGGAACTGTTATCAACTTTGCAATAAAAGCTCTCAGAGAGGATAGCCTTGTGGAAAAGGCAGGGTGGCCAGAGTCAGAACCAAAATGGGAAGCTTGGGCCTATGTCTGCTCAGCTCCTTACTTGGGTTCTGCACTCCACGTGGTTGAACAAGCCCAGAACAGCACTTGTACCATGTTACCCCCTAACCCTCAGGTCTGAGAGTGAGTCCCCTTACCTAAACCCCTCTGTTCAAAGCCCCTTGTGAAAAGCAGGGTCCCGCACCTTACCTAAACCCTCAAAGCCAGATATCCTCCATCCTGGCTCATGGCGAGCCCCTCACCCACTTAGGTTCAGCTCATTTTCCCATAGAGCGAGCTCAGCTTCATGTTCCCATCTCTGGTTCACACACTGTTCCCTCTTCCTGTCCAGCCCCTATAGCCCCCTAGCTATGCCCATATTCTTGTCAAACTGTCTTGGTGAGTTGTAGCAGGAGCCTGAGAACACTGGGAATTTTGCTCCTATGCCGAGGACTGCCCAGCAGAGGAAGCATTTCCTCTCTCTCCTTGTCCCCATCTTCCCTAGAAGTCGGAACACCCTCCTGTGAGCTCACACAGTGCAGGGAACAGGATTCTCTGAGTGTGGCAATGGGATGGTTCACCAGAGGGGGCCTAGTCCCCTCTCTCTGTCATCCCTATTCCCAGGCTCACAGGCAGGAGGCACTTTTAAATATCATCCAGAAGGCCATTTGCTATGATTAATACCCCATTTCCCCCAAAACCGTTGTTTGCTAAATTAGCTTGGGCCAGAGGGAATTTGTTGAGGAGCTCGAGTCTCAACTTTCTTAATGCTTAAAACAAAACAGAACAAAAAACCCAGAAAAACCCACTTTAAAACCAGAATGCAGATCAAGCCTCACACCTTCCCCGAGCTGAAAACCTAGAGTCCATTTACATTCAGCAGGTTTGCAGTTAATTATATTTTCACACCTGTGGCGGGAGTTACAGATGTATTTATAATGTGTGTCTGCCCCTCTCGGAGTGCCTTGGGGTCCTCTAGGGACCCTTCCCCATGGAGTCACCTCCCCAGCCACATAAAACTGACTTCACAGGTCTATTTGGTGTAGCTGTATAAATTAGCAGAGGGTCCTCAGTTTTAAGAACTCCTTTTCCGGTGGGGAAGGAAAGGAGACAAAGATTCCTTTAAGTTAGAAAACTGGATTTTTGAGAATAAAAGCCATGAGGTGGAGTCAGCCTTGCCCTGTGTTTAGGGAAACTAAGAAGTGGAGATGCTTAAGCAAAAATGAGAGACCATGTTTGCAGACATGTCACTGAACTTATTGGTAGGGAAGCCTCGCCTTGGTTGGACAGCCTGGCTTGGTCATAAGTCTTCCATCTCTTGGTCCTTCCAAATCTTTCAGACTGCATGAACAGGGCATGACGGGGCCTAGGCCTGGGCCTATGATCCTACATTCAAGATGAACGTCGCTGGGGTTTTCTTTTTTCCTTCAACATTAGTCCAAAATGAACCTGAGATATGGGCTTTGAGGTAGGTTCAAGGGAAAAAATGACACAAATTAAGAATTTCCAGTGGTAACAGGGGGTCAACACAGGCCTGAGACAGGAGACGTGGGGAGGGGTGCTGAGGTGTTCTGCTCTCTCTCTCTCTCTCTCTCTCTCTCTCTCTGTGTGTGTGTGTGTGTGTGTATGTGTGTGTGTGTGTGTGTGTGTGTGTGTGTGTGTATGTGTCTGTGTGTGTGTCTGTCTGTCTGTCTGTTTAGTGGTGGTGATACGTTTGCACGTGTGCATGTGGAGGCCTGGGTTAATCTAAGGTTTTGTTCCTCAGATGCTGTCTACATTGTTTTGTTTTTAACCATTTTTAGTTTTAGTTTAATCTCAATTGGCCTTCTTTTATTCTTTCTTATTTTATTAATTTTGTGGGACAGGGCAGACTGGACATGTGTGGAGGTCAGTGACCAGCTAAAGGAGTCTCTTCTCTCTTTCTACCCTGCAGGTCATAAGGATTGAACTAAGGTGGCCAGCTTTGCAGCAGGGCCTTTTCTTCACGAGCCATCTTGCTGACCACACCCAGTCCTTTTTTTTCTTTTTTAAGACGGCGTCTCTCACTGGCCTGGAACCACCAAAGGCAGTGAGCCTTGGGGACGTCTCTGCCTGCCCACTATTTGCGATCACACAAGTGTGCCACCTTGCTCAGCTTTTTCACGGGGGTTCTGCAGATTGGATTCAGGCTGTTGGCACACTGTACAGCAAGCACTTTGCTGACTGAGCTCTTGCTCCTTTCTACCTTCTTCTTCTTCATAAAAATGGGAGGGACTAGGTGAGGGGCAGACCCATGGGTTGGGGTAGGGTGGTTCCTGAGCCTCTCTAGGCCTGCATGGTCTGGTGTCCTGGCCAAACGTGAAGTTAGCTGTCCTTGGTTTGCCATGGTATCTCCGTCAAGGGATCAGCTCCAAGGAGGGAATACAGTACTGTCACAGTCTCCATGACCCAGGGAGTCCCCGTTCTGAAACAAGTTCTGGTGGGCGGGCAAAGCACACACATACTCACACACAAATATGCACAGATGGGGGAGTGTGCTGTCCAGTCCAGCTCCCAAGACCTGCTGTGGGGACTCAGAAGGTGCAGGGGATGCTGAAGTATGAGCATTTTGTGCTCCAAAGTTTTGACAGCTCCTTTTGGTGACTCAGTCACCAGCCACATTCTGCTAGCTAGGGTTGTTAGCTCTGCTCATCCCTGGATCCTCTGGGCAGCTCCAAACCGGAGGCCAATGTGTGTGGAAACAGGACAAAGCCCTGTGATCTGCAGACCCAGGCTGGCTTCAGGCTGGCAGCATTTATTGCTTTCCTCTACTCTGCAGTCCTCCCACCTGCCTGGCCTGAGGGCTTCCTCCGCAGAACCCGGAGGGGCTTCTCTTCCGCCAGAAGCTTTTGTCCAGTGAGTCACTCATTGCTTCCAAAGATGGAAAAATGGACAAATTTTTATGGTGCATTTCCACAAAACAGGGTCAGCCTGCAAGTCCATTTCATCAGAACACACTGTAAATGGCCTTTGGAGTATAAGAGGATTGTATTGTTAGAAGAGCCCAGAAGTGGGAAATGCAGCATCTGGAGGTCAATAGTTATGGCCATAGGTCTCCCCCAGCCATGTGCCTGGGCCAGAACCACTGCAGGAGCAGACAGCTGCCCTGCCTGGACTCCTACCCCTCAGCTGGTCCCCCAAAGCTCCTGGGAACCCTTACAGACCACACGTGGTCTGTCTGTTTAGAAATAGAATAATGCTTGGAGGAGAAATGAGGAACGTAATAGGATTTCAAAAGCCACAGGACCCGATGGGGCTACAGATGGTGGAGGGGCTGGGAGGAGGGAATGGGGCCTGGGTTTATGGTGGGGAACGTGGCCTCAGGGAGGGCCTGGGATCTGCATCACAGGCATCCTGTCCAACCTCATTAGCTGGCCCAGCGGGACTCCACTGCCACACTAGTGTGTCTGCCATGAGGAAAAGGATGCTCCAAAGATGCCATTATGGACTGGGGGCAGCAAAAGGCTACAAGAACACAGCTAACTGACTTGGCCAGCGCCTGCTAAGGTGGGGTGGGGCAAGGGCGAACCTAAGGACTACTGAGGGTGGGACTCACACCTGCTACAATCCTCCTCTTCCTTCTCTTCCCCTGCATAGTTCTAGCAGAGAGTCAGGGACACAGAAATGAGAGAGAGAGAGAGAGAGAGAGAGAGAGAGAGAGAGAGAGAGAGAGAGAGGTGGAGTCTACAAATGAAGACTTGGGGAACAGATCGAACTGGAATGTTTGGCTCCAGGCTTTTTTGTAAGACTTGGGGAGGGAGAGGTTTCTCCACATTCTAGAAGCTTCCTTGGGGGTGTGTCAGTAGCTGCTTACAGAGCTACCTCTCCATGTTTCTTTCCAGGCAGAGCTCAGGGCTTCTTCCCTCCTTAGTCTGCCTCAGGCCCTGCAGCTGGGGCAGGGGTGGGGGTCAGAAAGCTCCCTCCTCCTGCCTCACTCCTCTGACCCTCTTCTCTGAACTCCTTGGGTGTCCCTCTGGGTTCCCTCAGTCTCCCTTCCCTGGCCCAGCGAAAGTGCAGCCTGCCTAGTAGGGAGAGACTTGGCCTGTCCTTTTAATGTGGGCTTAACCTGTTCCAGCCAAAGGCCAGGTGACCGCTGATTTAATCTGGTCATGTCTTTAAGCAATTAGGCCTGATTCTGCCATAAGGAGTGACTACTTTTTGGGTTTATTTGCCCGTGAGCTCTCTCCAGAGTTAAGCATGGAGGACAGTGGGGCATGCCCTGGAAGATTGGAATCTTACTCAGTACTCCTGCTGGAGGACTTCCAAAGGCCAGACCTGTCAGCTTAGGCTTGGCATCTGGGAACAGTGACCTGATAAGAATTGGGCCTATTAGCCCAAGGCTCTGATAGTCCCAGCCTTCATGTTGGTTTTCATGTGGCTGAGAAAGAAGTGGAAAAGAACCCTGCTACTGTTCCTGTCAGCCCGACTAAGCAATTCACCTGTACCAGAGCTCTGCAGGTTAAAAGGCCACCCTTAGACTCACAGCCCTAATGACACCTGTCCCTGCCCATTCCCAGAACCCCATGGGACAGTGGGATGCTTCTAGGAGCACAAGAAGTGGAATGGAAAATGGAGCCTTGAAGTGCCTGAGATCACAGTCACCTCTGGTGGGCAGGGTGTGGGAGAAGCCCTCTTCCAGCCAGTCTCTTTAGTGACCTGGAAGGCAGTCGGGTGGAGATCCCAGAGGCACACATATGCCCTGGGTTCTTAGTCTTTGGGATATTGAGTGGCCTGGGAGCAGAGCTGCAGGGGCTGAGATGAAGATGCAGCCTGGGTATGACCCGGGCCCACTATCACTCTCTGCTTCTGGGGTATTTCCTTTCCTGCCCGTCGGGGCTCCAAAACACATTCCCAAGTTCCCCCTTCCCACTCCTGTTTCCTTCTCTCACAGTTTTTACTTAAAAAAAAATTGTCGTGTGTGTGTGCGTGTGTGTGTGTGTGTGTGTGTGTGCGTGCGCGTGCGCGTGTGCGTGTGTGTGTGTGTGTGTGTGTGTGTGTGTGTGTGTGTGTGTGTGTGTGTATGGAGGCTGAGATCTTCCTCAGTTACTCTCTACCTTATTGTGTTAAGATGGCCTCCCACTGAGCCTCCTATCTGTGCATACTTTGCCTTATTGCGGGGTGAGAGGATCACAGGCCCCTAACAGACGCTCCGCTTTCTACCCAGGTGCTGGAGGCTCAAACTCAGGTCCTCGGGACTCACTCTTTACCCACTGAGCCCTCTCCTCTCCCTAACCATTTCTTCTCACCCCTTCCTTCTTACCCACTTCACTCCTCCCCCACCAGCCCACACCTCCCTGCCTTCCACACCTCTCTCCTCTTCCTTATTCCTTTAATCATTTTCACCTTTCCCTCCCTTCCCCACAAGAAATATTTAATGGATATTAAATTATTTTAAACCAACTTTCTTTTAAAAAAAAATAGCTTGGTGATAGTGCTGACTCAGGACCATCTCCTTGTTTAATATTGAATATGCAATTAATAGATAGATGTTTAGGTTTGGCTCTTCTCCCCTCCCCCCTTCCTACCACAGCAAGAATAAAAGAGCTGATTAATCTGGCTTGGGGCAAGTGTCAGAGCAGGAGATATATAGGAGAAAGGCCATGAGGTTAGCAGCTTGGAGTTGGAGAGCAATTGCCTCCCAGGCAAGGGGTGGGCGAAGAGTATTAGAGCAGGCATTCAGCCGGGCTGGGCTAGGATGTCCCACACCCGCAGTGATTCTGGAGAACCTGCTAGGGCCAGGTCTGCCTGATCCCTCTGAGGCTTCTCTAGGTGAGGCCTTCCTTGGTCAGGCCACCCTGGTTTCTTCCCCAGCTCTGGGGATTCCTTTCCTTTGAGTCTAGAAGTACCATTTCCTCATGTGGACTCCTCCACGTTCTCTGGCTGTCCCTCTCTGTGGTAACAGCTGGCACTGACTGTCCAAGCAGCCTGTCTCTACTTGAAAGCTGTTCTCTATCATGTGGCCCCCTGAATATGGGGCGGTGAGGCCATGCACGTCTGGGTGACTTGCACCTAGCTCTCACTGGGCTTGCCTCCTAGAGACCATTTCTAGGAGAGACCCTGAACCCTGCCATGGGTCTCTTAAGCCCTGAGTGAGGCTGAGCAAGGACATGATCCTACCTTTATCAAAGAGGAAGGCAGAGTGGGAAGAGCTTGCTCACTTAGGCCCTTGACACCTGAGTATATTATACCTCAGTTACCAGGGCCCTTGAGTTGCTCAGAGAGCCCTGGGTGAGATGTGTCCATGCCCTAAGACATGAGGTGTCAGGGTAGGATCCAAAGCTCAGGTCAAGAAGGACCAGAACCAGGTAAGAGGAGCTGTAGATCACTGGGACCAATGCCACCTTTAGTCACACTGGAGTTCCCTTCGGGCCAACTGATTCTTGAGTTTTAAGTATCTTTGGTCTATTCTATTTCCTTATAAGCTTATAGGGATGAAGAAAGATGAAGAAAAGAGAAATCCCTTAATGGCTAGCCAAGCTAATGCGTAATGAAAGCTTGGGGCAGAAGTACCTGAGTCTGGGGAGGCAGTGGCCAAGGGGCACCTGGGCCAAATTCTACTGTGGTGGAAGGCTTGACAGAAGAAGCCAGGAGACTTGGCAGGAGACAAAAGATAGCTGGGACTAAACTGACACCCTTGTTTCATCCCTGTACCCTCCCTCTTGCCTAATGGACTCTGTCCGCAGACTTCTCTAACCCCTATGTGCTAGCTAGTTTTATGTGAACTAGACACAGGCTAGAGTTATTTGAGAGATAGGAACCTTGATTGAGAAAATGCCATCATTAAATCAGGCTGCAGGCAAGACCATGGAGCATTTTTTTTCAAATTAGTGATGATAGGGGAGGGCCCAACCCATTGTGAGTGGGACCACCTCTGGGCAGGTGGTCCTGGGTTCTACAAAAAAGCAAGCTGTGCAAGGCACAGAGAGCACACCAGTTAGCAGCCCTCCAAGGCTTCTGCATCAGCTCCTGCCTCCAGGTTCCTGCTCTGTTTGAGTTCCTTGCCTGACTTCTTTCCTGACTGTGATGTGGACGTGTAAGCCAAATATACCCTTTCTTCTCCAACTTGTTTTTGATCATGGTGTTTCATCATAAAAACAGTAACCTGAACTCTCCCTGGCAGTTCTTGTTCTGGGAAAGAGCCTTCCCTGCTGGAAGAATGGCCAAGATCTCTCACTGCTGGCCGAGGCTGGAAGCAGGTGCCCTTTCCCCTTTCCATATCCTCTAGGGTTTCCTGCTCACGGGTGGCTACTCAGTTCATCACTTGTTAAGTCTGTGGGTGTGTGGGTGGTGACCTGCCATGGATGGGTAGGACAGTGTCCACTTAGGGGGGTCCTGGGTCTGACCAGGGACCAAGTTTGTCCACATTCCTGAGGGCATTGCTCCGTGCTGAGGCCAGGTAGGTGTGAAGTAAGTGTGAAGTTAGGGGGCTAAAGGTAGACTCCATGAGAAGCAGAAAGGACAGCGTCCTCCTTTCCAAGGCTGTTAGTCTGGACCCTAGCAGGGGCCTGTGGCTCTCCTCCCTCTCTTGGGCTGAGGTGTCTCCTTCTTTCTCTCAGGTGAGGCTGTGTGCTCAGTACCATGGGAGATAGTTGGCTGTGGAAAGAGTCCAAGCCTGGGTGGGCAGAGGCTGACCTCTGATGCTGGAGGTGTTCTTTATCATTTTCTCTTAGTTTCTTTTCCCATTATAGCATGGCTGAGTCCTACCTAGGGGGTACCTAGAGATCGGGCTGTGCCCAGGTGGGGCACATAGGAAGAAGTATTGCTGCAAAGGCACTGAATCTCCAGGAGATTGTTGCCTGGTAACAGAGATGTCCCTGGCTGGCCACATGTCCTATCTTCCCATGGCTGAGCTTCTGTGGTCCCCCCCCCCTCTTTCATATGTGTGCACACATATGTGTGCATGGGGTGAGCATTTGTGGGTAAAGCCATGTCCTCCTTCTATCTCCTTCCAGACATTTGTCTGCCAGCTTGGATCCACCTTTTCGATCTTTATCTCCATGCTAGCCTTGTGTGGCCTGCACCTCCGCCACCTCTCAGGTGTCTTCCTTCCCTTGACTCCTCTTAGAACAAGATTGCAAGCATTGGGTCTCCTAACGGGGTAGTGTTCAAATCCCATCGCAGTGGGATTTTCTTGGCAGCACGCAGGCAGGCACACTTTTTTTTTTTTTTTTTTTTTTTGCCTAACTAAGAGAAGGGGAACGGATAACTCCTACATGGTTCCTTGTTTCTTTAGACAAGTATTAAACCCTTTCCTCCCTCAAGCAGGCCCCTGTCTCCTAGCCCCTCCCTATTGTCTTTCCACATCAGTCACCCAGAACAAAAAAGTCCTGTCCCTAGCCTTCAGTCCTGAGCGGGAGCAGCAGGAAGAGGAAGAGGCAGGGAGTCGCTGCAGCAGCCGGACAGGGTGGGAAGAAAGGAGGAGAGGGGGAGGGGTCAGAGACAAGTGGGCCCTCACGTGAAGGGGGCTGGCGCAGGCAGCTACTACCTCCTCGGCTCTCGCTGTCCGCAGGCTTCACCTGGATCGGCCGGTTCATCTGCAACAGAGTAGAGGGAACAGCGTTACTGGTAGCCTGGTACCAAAGTACCAGAGTGCACAGATGCCAGCGGGCAGGACCCGCCCCTATTGGGAACCCACACACCTAGAGACAAGCAGGTACATTCTCCCAAGTTCCACCCGTCTTCGTCCACCACTTCATCCTCCAAAGCCCGGTAACTGCGCGCCAGCCGGGTGAGTGGGTGGAGGTCTTCTAGGTTGGAGAAGCTACAGGGCTTCACCCTCTTTGAATAGCTTTCAATAGCTTGATACTAGAATCTGGGGGGGCGATAGCATGCTTATTTCTCCTCTCTTTAATCAGAAGGCCCTCCTGTACCCGAGCCACACCCGTGGTCCAGCCTTAGGTCCCTCAGTACAGCTGGCTTTGCCGAGCTGGTCCCTGCAGGTGTCTGACTTCAGGCCTTGCCATCTTTCTAAGCCTGGCCTGTGAGACCGTGGTGGCGGAGGACTGGGTTCCCACATCTATGTCTGGAAAGGAGCTCTAGACTGGGGTTCCCGAAGGCAGTCAGAAAGGTCGGCCCCGAGGGTGGAGCAGACACCACCAGATTTCTCATGCTTGTAGGTATGGTGTCGGGGCCCTGGGGCACTGGATAGGCTTCTCCCTGGAACTAGTGCAATACTACATTTTGCCACTAGGGGTCTCTGAACTCCAAGCATCTTGGCTCAAATGGCTGGTTACACCCCAGCTCCGAGGCACTAGTGTGGTCTCTCCAGCCTTGGGTTCCCGCTGTATTTCAGACAATAAAAATCACAGAAACCACACAATGCGACGTTCTTTATGTCTTTACCATGTTTCTCCTGTATGCTCCTCCATGATCCCTTTTTGCAGATGCATTTCTTTCACAAGAACAGGCCCCAAGAGGCAAGGAGAGCGGCGAGAGCACCCCCATTTTAAAGACCGAGAAGCCGAGGCCAAGAGACAATCACGTGCTTTCCCAGGCTATCTTGTGGCAGGGTCTGCAAAGGCTATTTTTGCACTTGCTTGCACTGTACCTTAAGACCTTGTTGCCAATTCCCCTCCCTTACGGGGCCTGGAGCAGCAGTCACAAGCTGCCTCCTGCCTTCCAGTCTAGGATTTGAAGTGAGTTTTGGCTGCCTCGAGACGACTGGGGGTTGTGGCGAGGACGTTTGTGACTCAGCAAGGTGAAGCTGAGGCCAGGGGAAGGGCAGAGCCATGCAAGGAAGGACAGAGGCAGCAAGCAAGATTCGGAGCGAGGGCGGACAGGGAAGGAGATACGGGAGCCAAGGCCAGCGAGACAGGCCTCTGGGGGCCAGGCTGTTCTCCTTTGCCGCCAGGTCGTGATAGACAGCCCTGGAAGCAGGTGACAGAAAGGTGCATTGTATAAACGCTCCAGCCCCTCCAGCCACAGGAGGAGTGTCATACTATAGCAAACTGCTAGCTATAGTGTGGAAGTGTGACAGGGTACTTTTGGATCCCCAGCCAAGACAGTCCGTTCCAAACCCTGAAGGAAAGGAAATGTCTAGAGGACCAGCCAGGAATCTCACTATGGGAGAGGGGATCCAGGCGAGAGTTTTGATACTCCTGGCTGGCTGTTCAGAGTTTAGCATCTCACTGGGGAGTGAACCTAAGGCTATCCAGTGCTCTAACACTGAACTATAGCCCCCGCCCCCTCTTGGGACTTAATAGAGTTGGGCCCCAGCACCCAGTTATGACCACTGTTTTCTCTCACACGCATCTCTCCAGCCTTTGTGCTTTCAGAGTGGATAATTCTCTGAGGTCAGGAATATTGTCTGTATCTTCCTGGGAGGAACCTGACTAGGATGCGACCAGGAGAGGCAAGGCCAACACTACCAGCGACACAGTGACTAGCTTTCAGTTAGGCACCCCAGCCACTGGGACAGGAAGGGCCAAATAGTTAGTGTAGACTGGAAAACGTCCAGGTAGTGAGGGCAGCTCGGGACAGATCCTTTGGTGTAGAAGATGCTTCCGCTGTCTCCTGCATGCTCCCACCCCACATTTCTACATCGCCCTCCCTCAAGTTCATTCCTTGGGCCTGCAGTGCCCTGCTCCAATGTCCTGTCGTTCTTTAAGGCCAACAGGGTCCCCACTGTGGACTGAGTTTTGCAACCTCCATTCATACAGTGAGGCTGTGGCCCTCAGTGTGACCGTATCTGGGAAAACCAAGAGCATCAATGAGGTGACTACAGTTACATTGAGTAATAACGGCAGGTCCCACATGGCTGCTGTCCTTATGAGGCAAAGAGGAAACACAGGGACCTTCGCACACAGACAAAGGCTGTGTGAGGACACAGCAAGGTGACTCTCTCCAAGAAAGAAAGACTGTACTCAAAACCAAACCTGCTCATGCCTTCTTCTAGAACTTCCAGCCCCCAGGGCAGTGAGACATACATTTGGGTGCTTTAAATCACCCAGTAGCCCCAGCAAATGAACGAATCTGGTTCATGAGATCTGACTGAGGGAAGGATCTGACAGGGAGTCCATATAAAAGGCACACTTGACGGTGGAAGTCCACTTGCAAGAAGGGGGGGGGGGCTTAGGCTGCTCAGGACGCCATAGCTGCTACATGCATTATATTGCTAGATTATGATAACTTCTAGAACATATGTGAACAGAGTCACTTCAGTCAAAGAAACAGAGCTTTGAAGAGACTAAGACACCAGCCCGGAGTCACATAGACAGCAAATGGAAGCATTAGTATGAACCCAGTGTTCCAGATAGCTGCTTCTGGGGTTGGAAGATGCTGGGAGCCATGCAGGGTGGGCTCAGGGGTGGTCTAAGGAGGATCCTAGCCAAGATGAAGAGCCGAGGAGAAGGGCACTGATGGGGGAGTCAGTCTGGCTGAGTAAGGCAGGCAGAGGTGTGAGGAAGACCTTGTGTGTGAACGGAGCCTTGTCCTTAGCGGCAATGTGAGTGTGTGTGTGGGGGGGAGGTGGGGGAAGGAGAGAGGTCTCTGCCTCTGGGAGGAGGTTCCAAGTTCTAGATTAGTATTCTTTAGAAGAGTCCTACAGTTTGCCAGCGTCTGGGACAGAAATTTTTCTGACATGATCCATCCTATTTTCCATGGCAACTGACAGGTGATGAAACTTTCTCCGTGTACATGGAGCCGTCCACTCTAGACACCCTGCCCTCTTCAAGCCACTCTCTGGCCTTGTCTTTGGTACCTGACCACTCAGAACGCTCAGCCTTACACTCCTGAGTTAGGCTTGACATATCTCCTCCCAAGAGTCCCTCATCCCATGCCAGGCCTGGACCATACCCCTAGACCTCCCCTGAAGTTTACTGCTGACTCATTCACTCCTCATCGTCCCCTGTGTCTCTCCCTAACTTAAATGAGGGCTTCCTGGTGGCGGGAGTCCAGCTTCTCAATGTCCTGTCACTTAAACCTCAGCCACAGGCTGGACACCCATGGGTTCTCCACACAGACCACTGGAGCAGAGCTGACTTCGCTCCCACTGAGCTGAGAGCTTCCTGGAGCCATTTTGTCATTTGCATTGAAACTGAGGGTGGTCAGTGTTCAGAGCTTGCCTCAAATGGCCCAGATAACAGACATGCCCAGACTTTCTTATTTTGGAGCAGAAGTCAAATGTCGGACTGTGGTGTGGAGGTTTCCCAGCTCCAGCAGGCTTTCCACAGGAGGCTGGGGCAGGAATGAAGACTGCCTTCCCAGCTCCTCATCTTGTGTAGGTCCAGCCTTATCAAGCCCTGGTTCTGCCTTAAAGAAGGAGGTGTGGACAGAGCAAACAGGCCTGGGTGGAGGGTACCGAGTCAGGCCGCAGAGGTGGTGAGAGATGACAAGGCCAAGTGTGGAGGAGGGTTGGGCAAGAAGCCAGGAGGCCACCATTGGAAAAGGGAGCGGGGATATGGAGTGAAGAATGAACAAAGGAAGACCTGAAAGGGCAATGGCCACCTTGCACCTCCTTGTAGCAAACATTATTTCTCAGGCCTAAGCCAGGATCCCCGGACCCACTGGTCCTCATTTTTCTCCTTTCTCACAGTCCTCTGTCATCCATCCACACCTCCCAACAGTGTGGGGGTCCTGAGAAAGCCACCATGTGTGTCTTATTTTCCTAAGGTGTGTTCTTCATTCTGGATCCTGCCCTCCAGGATGGGGTAGGGTGTCAGCCCATCCAGGGTTGGGCTTTCCTGCATCAGCAACAGCTGCCTAAGGAGCTAAAGGCGCCTGTGCCTGTCCTCTGTGGAGACTATTTGGGAACTGTGGCCTTTTTTTTTCCAGGTAAAGTCCCCTCAGAAGGAGCAAACTGATTTGGCTTGAGTGTGCTATTTTCCTGAGCTGTGCACAGGTGGCTGGGGAGTAGCCTCTTCTTGTCCCTTACCACACCCAGGTCCGGTCTCATCAACTTCTGCTTTGGGGGGAGAGATGTGTGTGGAGTGAGCTGGTCTCACCAGATCAGTATTTAGGGCCAGCTTTGCCCCTTACAATGGCAGAGGGTGGGCAGGCAGGTGGCTCCTTCCCAGTCTTTTCCCTCCGGCTCTGTCTCCCTGCTACCCCCCCCCCCGCCACTCTGTGCATCAACACATAGCCATGCATTAAACAAGACATTCCATTAATTTCTTCATCATCATAACGTACGCTGGGACATACCCTTTAAATATTCATTCAGCTATGAAAACTGGGCATTAAAATTTTAATAATGTCAAGCTCATTTGAACCAGGCTCCTTGGGGACGATTACGATACAATTAGAATAAATACGATGATTGAGCTGGTCAAAAGGCTTCACCTGTCCAGCACGGCTCTCTGCATAGGTAGAGACCTGTGGCTGATGGGCAGACAGACTGACAGACAGGCCAAGCTCTTTCCTGACTCCGTCCCCGCTCCTACACTCCTGTGGCCTCCTCACTGCCACACAGGTCTCTGCCGCCTGATCCCTGAGAGCCAGGGTGCAGGGCCACCATCCATCTTCAGGAAGATGGCTCTGATTAGCAAACTTCTTCCAGTTCCTGCTGGTAAGTACCAGGCTGCTCACTGGATTCATGTGAGAGCACAGTTTTATTTACTCTCCCCAACCTTTAAAGGGTTCTTGGGACTGCGGTGAACCATCTCTACAGCGGAGCCAGCCTGGACATCCAGGGGTCCCTGAACTATCAACTGTACCCTGTAAGCACAGTCTGCAGCAATGTTGAGCCTGCAGCCCTGAAGGCTGGTGTGGAGTTCTGGGGTGAGGCTGAGCCTTCCTACATTCCTCATTGCCTTACAGCTGTCAAAACCCAATTCTGGAGGTGACCTAGCATTGTGCTCTTGTGTGCTCATCCAGCTTCTACTTCCCTGATGACAGAGAAATAATTTCTCATTAGGTCATGGGCCCTTCTTTAGAGTCTGGTACCTTCAGACCCAACCTCTTGACTGAGCATCCCTGGATCACATGTGCACATGTGGCTGTACGTGATCAGTAGTATAACATGCAACTGTTGCCTTTAAAGAATTCATTTTGTGTTGAGCATCAGGATGAAAGAAGAAGGTAGAAGAATACAGGAAGGGAGTGCCCATTATAGGACAGGCAGGACCAGCCTCTCCCGCTTCCCATGTCTGTGGGCAGAAATAGCTCTGTGGTGTAGGAAGAGGCGTAGTTGGCCTGATTTCAATAGGGCTAGCCCTCTGTGTTCCATTCTGGGTTCCTCCTTCCACTGGCAGATCCCTGAGCCCCAGGTGCTCCCTGGTTTGCAAGTGAGGACCCCCAGGGACAAGTGATCTTAATGTGTGGCATGCTATCTCTGGGACATGGTCAGTACCAGGGTAAAGGGCACAGACTGCTGGGATACAACCAGACCTGTCATAGCACAGCCAGCCTGGGCTGCCATAAGATGAAGATGTTCCATCCTGATCCCTACAATGTGCCCACTGCTGGTTGGTACAGATAACATCCATGATACATAGGTGTGGGGATCAGTGCATGGAAGGAGACAGCCTTTGCACAAGCAAAGATCTCAAACCAAAACCATGTCCCAGAGCATCGCTTAAAAAAAAAAAAAAAAAAAAAAAAAAAAAAAAAAAACAAAACAAAAAAAACAAACAAACAAAAAACAACGCGAGTTCAAAGCTGAAATTCAAAGAATTCTAAGGCACTGACGCCCTAAATTCTAAGCGTGTGTGTCTTCTGAGAGTAGGGATGCTACGCAGAGGTGTTTCCCTAAAAGATGCTCTTCAACCCCTGTCCTCCATCTCCACGAACAAGCTTTGGAGATAGGATTACACCATGAAGCCCACCCTAGCTTCAAACTTGCAATCCTCCTGCTTCATCTCTCCAGTGCCATCGTGCTTGTCAACTTCAGGCACTTTTGAGAACAGAGACTAAGCATGGGCAGCCACTGGCATGCAAGTCTGGTGCTGAGAATCCCTTTCTGGTCAGACAATGAACTCCCCCATCAATTCTCAGGGAACAAAGGTGTGTGGCTCTCCAGGCTGCCTTCCCTGAACTTTACCTTGACACAAATAAAGTAGTCAGCACATTAAGGACAAAAGCCTTTGTCCAAAACTGCCAAGAGGTCAAGATCTCATGCAATGCCGGGTTAGAGTCCCAGGCCATGTGTCACAGGCTCTGGCAGAGTTGAAGGGAAGACTGAGCCCTTGCCTGGGGATTTCCACTGCCCTGGTGAGGAAGGCTCTCAGGGGGAAATAAAGGGGCTATGGGCATCATTTGTAGTTATAAAATACAACTGCTTTAATTGCCTCCTTAATAAGTTGCATATGGTTCAGTCCATAAGAGATGGGCTAGAGGTTCAAGGAAACAGTTCTACTATCAGCAAGGCCTGACTGTGGACGCCCCCAGGAGCACCCATAGCACCACCAAGCTGGCCGCCTGTCCAGGTACAGAATTCCAGAGCTGCTTGGAGTATAGGTGCTGTTGATGTCTTTTCTGCTTGTCAGCTTCCTATCTCTCCTGTGGGTCTTGGCTTTCCCTCTTGGTTCTGCAATATATCAGATGTCTTTTCAAGTCTGCCCCCTCCCCATTCTTTATTCCATTGCTTTGTGGCATCGATGGAATGTTCTGGTCCCAGGGTTGATGGTTTGTTTAATGTCCATCTCCACTCTGTAAGGGAAGGCCCACAGCCACATTGTTGCTGATGCACATCCAGGCCCTAGTGATGGCCACAGAACAATGGATATTTGGGACACTCTGAGGACTTGGAGGTAGCTCAGTCATTAAGTACTTGTGGTACACGCATGAGGGCCCGAGAATGATCCCCAGAGCCTGTGTGAAAAAGCTGGGCATGGCAGCATGTGCTTATAATCAATCACAGTGATGGAGAAGTAGGGCCAGGAAGATTTCTGAGGCTCTCTGGCCAGCTAGCCTAACCTAATTGGTGAGTTCCAGACCAGTGAGAGACCCTGTCTCAAAAGTCTAAGCTGTGTTCGCTTCGGCATCACATACACTAAGACTGGGAAGAGGCAGGGAATATTAACACAGCCCCAGAAAAAGGGTGACACGTGGATCCCTAAAGCAGTCCATATTTTGAAAGTATGAGGGGGACTGGTTGAGGAGAAAGGTTCCAATGGGAAAGGGAAGGGGGTGGAGGGAGAGATGAATAAAATCCATCATATAAATATTTTAAACTGTCAAACAAAAACAAAGTAGACAGTGTCTTGTGGAGTGATACCTACAGTTGATCTTGCTCCACGCATACATGTGGGCATATGCATTCACAAGGGAACACACACACACACACACACACACACACACACACACACACACACACACACACACACACACACAGGACTTAACATATTTGTCAAGTGGATGACTAAGTCCTCTCTCAGGTGGCATCATCACCCCAGTCCCTGGGTCTGGCGGAAGGACCTGGAGGCTGGAAGTGGGTCATCTGCCTTCAGACCTGGTTTCCAGACCGAAGAGAAAGGCCCTTTTAATCCTCTGCCCTCCAGCCGAGTGGTGGTGTTGTACCTTTGGATTAGGAAGGGTTTATTGAAGCAGTGAACGCCCTTTAGAGACAGCCAGCAGTACCGACCAGACAGAAGAGCAGGGTTATTGTTAAAATATGCAAATCTAGACCCCATTGAAATACAAACCCTCCAGACAAGATTATTTTTGTAATGAATCTCGCTTCTGTCCTCACCGCCCCCCCCCCCCCATCCAAGAAGGCCATCTGATGCTTGTCAGGTCAAGATACATCAGCCCTGTCAAGCTCTTCACCCCTTTCTTCAGTTGACCTGCCAACTAAGGCCCCTGGCATATTCCTTAGGCAAAGTGCTTAAGGTAGCCTCCAGGTCATTCCCAGAGACCCTGTTCTGTGTGCAAGCCCCTCATTCACCCCTCACCTCCTCTTGCTTATCACAAAGTAAGTCCCAAGGCTTTGCCTCCACTTCTTGCGAGACTGTCATGATTGAGTCACTTGATTACACCCGTGGCTTTGTGTGTGGTGTGTGCACCTGTGTGTGCGCAGGTACGCAGGGTGTGTAATGGCCAGAGGCCAATACAGGATGTCTTCCTCCATTGCTCTCCACCTTATTTTGTGAGACAAGATTTCTCGCAGAACCTGGAGTTCAGTGATTAAACTAGACTGGTTGACCAGTAAGCCCTGGGAATCCTCCTGGCCCTGCCTTCCCAGTGCTAGGATTACAGGTGAGCCTGGCATTTTATGTGCATACTGGAGATCAAACCCAGGTCTGCAGGCTTGCCTGGTGAACACTTTGCTGACTAAGCCATCTGCTCGGCCCTCACACCTGTTGCACTGTGCATCAACTGACCTGGGATGCTTTGCTCTGCACTGTCAACCGTGTTGGGTTTCAAGGACAGTTGCTCAGAAGCAGCAGAGCTTCTAATTGCCTTGGGGGACATGGCTGGATCCTGTTGTAGGAATAGTCCTTCTGGCTGTGAGAAAGGACCTGTAAAGTCAGGCATGTGGTGGGAGCTGGGCACCTGGACAGGACAAGGGTGAACTGTGGCAAGCCTCTCTTATGTTCCAGAATTTTCCATAACCATATAGTGGACATTATATTCTTTGTTTTTTCCTGAAACTAGAATTCTCAGGGTGGGTGGGATTAGGGTTGGAGGGCAGTGTGTGAGTGTGAGTGTGTGTGTGTGTGTGTGTGTGTGTGTGTGTGTGTGTGTGTGTGTGTGTGTTTAACAGGGATATGAGAGTGAGGAGATTCACTTAGGGTGAGGGGAGAGGCAGGCTGTACTTGCTAAGACTGGCAGGGACTGAGTGCTGCTGTGTATTGGGTGTTCCCTGAGACAAGACAGAATTCCACCAGGGCCTCTTATAGCAAGAGCATGGAGTGGGGTGAGCTCAAAGAGGCCTGAGAGATGCCAGACAGATGATTAAAGCAAGACCAGCACTGTTTTCTGGTATCCTGCCCCTCCTGCTCTGGACCTGTAAGAAGACAGGAGTCCAGAATTGTTGCCAGAAAGGTACTAGACACACTGATCAATTATCCCATGGTATAGCTGTCCTTCTTGATTCCCAAGTGACCCCATGCCTCAGGCCAAACCTGGCAAGGGGACTAAGGGTGTGTGTGGAGTGCAGAGCCCTTAGTCCAGGCAGCCCCCTTTGCAGCCTACGCATCCTCTTTGGTCCAGCCCTCCAAGCAGGCTGCCTGGCAGTTGCTATGCAACAGGCTTCTCTGCTCTACAGTGTCCAGCCAGTAGCAGCAGGCAGGACTGGGAGGCTGTTTTGCTGGTGGGCGGCTTGTGCTGCCCACACTCCTTCCGTCTTGTTCACCTTCCTCCTTCTCTGAACCTTCTCCTCCCTGTTTCCCTGGAATTTATGTGTAAAGTCTACTGCTCTTTCACCTAAAGGGCTAGAAGGAAGGTTTCTCCCATTGTCCCTGTGGTCTGGACTGGTCAGAGGTCCTGTGACAGCCCCAGCCCAAGCCCATTGCTGCGTCCAGTATAGAGAAGACCTCTCAGTTGGTGTTTGGTATCCCCTGTTCCCCTGAATGTCCACAGTACAATGAGGAGGGAGGAGTCTTTGTGGCTCACACTTCTCTGGGCTAGGGCAGGTGAAACAGAATTGCCAAGATGGAGCCCATGGATCTCTGACTCTAAGGAAGCTGGGATTTAGTGGTCCTGCGTCCCTGTCATGACTTCAGGTCCCCCAGTGCCGAGGGGACTGTCCATCTTAGCTTACTGTTCCTACCCATCCATCAGGGCTGCACTGGCAGAGGTAGGAGGATCCTCACAGCCTTAGTTAAGCACTGCTGCCTGTGGAAACCAAGCTAATTAGCTGCTGAGCCTGGCTGGGTCACTAACCCTCTTCAGGGTGGGGGTGCATGATGGTTGAAAAACCAGTGGATGGATAATTCTGGATGAAAGCAGCTCTGATTTAGATGCCAGGCCCAGATTTCAGTCCCAGCTTTTCAGTGTACTTGCTCCTGGAGACAGCAGTTACTTAACCCCTTAAAGGCATACCCTCCCAGGATGCAGGGGGACAGAGCTTAATGAAAACTCTTAGCACAGTGTCCCACAGCCATCCTCTCCCTCCAGCCCTCTTGTGGCTCTCCCTACCCCACTGAGGAAAGGCTGAGGTTACGGTGGAAAGGCTGTGTATGACCAAGAAGCAGGGGCTTCCAAATACCAGAGACTTGTGTTACCTATTATCTGTCCCCTCCCAAGGGCCTACCCTTTGCTCTTGTCCCAGCTTTGTCCTCTTTACTTGGTCTATCAGTATCAGTGTCCATTTCTTTAATGCATCACAACATTGATTCATTCATTCACTCATTCATTCATTCCTCCACCCAATGCTTATTGAGTACCTCAGTGGGCAGGACCTATTCTATTACCCCCTTCCACACTGGTGTTCACGGCCCAGTCTTTAGAAGAAAGAGGGCTGCTGGAAGCCCACTCTGCTCCATTCTTCTTGGGCCCCATTGTATGTTGTGCTCGCTGATTTGGCTAGGTTGGCTGGCCAGTGAGTTTCAGGGATCAACCTGCCTCTTCCTCCTGAATGCTGAGATTAGAAGCACTTGCCATTATAGCCAACTTTTCAGTATATGCTGGGAACTGAACTCAGGCCCTCGTGTTGCAAGCACTTGATTGACTGAACTGTCTCCCCCCAGTCTACCATCTGTCTATTTTTATTTTTATACCATTCAGTTTTGCTACTATGGCTCTATCCTATAATTTGAGATTAATGTTTACTATTGTTGTTGAGATAGAGTCTGAAGAATGTAGCTTAGGCTGTCCTTGAGCTCACGATGTAGAGCAGGCCACCTTCAAAATCATGACACTCCTCCTGCTTCAGACCCCCAGATTGTTGGGTGTGAACCTCCATGCGTGCTTTTCTTTTCCTGTTTTGTTTTTTAAAGCCATTATGACTTGGACTTTATACTCCTGCCCATCACCACACAGCATCATGACGAAATCACTAGACATACAGTCCTGCACTGACAGGTACCCCAGCTTGCAAAAGTCCTCTCATTCTGACGGGTGGGGAGCTGCCTGGGGAGGGGAGGTTCCCACTGAGTGTGAACACGTGGGCGTCTTGGGGCCTCATGGGCTAACCTTAGTGATCAGTGGGGCCGAGCTCCTCTACCAAGTGTGGGTCTGTCTCACCTCCCCTCCTCCTCCGCTGCTGCTGATCCTGCCTCCCAAGGCAGTGCTCTGTGGCTGAGCAGTTCTTCACACCTTAGGTCTTAGTGTTTGCTTGTAAACATTCCATGATTCTCCTTCAACCAAACACCAGTCCTGTCCTGCCTTCGCAGAGCTCTCTGCATCTCCAACTGGCACTTTCCAGCCCACAATGCCACTATTGCCTCTGAAGATTTAGACCGGGGTCTCCTGGACAAGCTAGCAAAGCAGGCATGAAGAGGGTGTCGGATCCGGCCCAGAGACTGGCACAAGGACCCTTTTCTGTGTCATCCACCCCTTTCCCCACCTCCTTATTGACTCACCTTACCTGAACCACATGCTGAGTCCCCTGTCTGTTCCCTCACCCCCCTAGGTTTGACCTCAGCCAGGTTTCTTCCACTCCCTCCCCAAATCTGAACCCTCTTAATTTTCTCCCAAGGCTTCAGCCTCAGCATAGGCCGGGGGAGAAAGCCCACACCAAGTAAATGACAAACGAAGAGGAAATTGCTCTTAATCCCCACGCCACAATCTGGTGATGTCGGCCAAGCGCAAACCTGAGTCATCCTTTGAACAGCAGGCAGCGACATTTGCTTTTTGGAATTTGTTTTGTCTCTGGGCTTTAGATTTAATCATCCCCCCTCCCTCTCTCCCTCCCTGCTTCCTCCCTCCCTCTGCCCCTGGTGCTCCAGTGTTCTGATGTGAGCCTGCACCCAGCTCATCCTTGCCTGTTTTCCTGGCATTCATTAACACAGCTCTCCAGCCTCCAACAGGCTAAATGATGAATCAGGTTAAATTCCAGACAACAGCCGCACAGCACCATCAATTAGCCATCTCCGGGGCAGCTTCATTAATAAGCATCGATCACGGTCCTCCTTCTGGAACATGCCAGGGTCTCTGGGTCACGGGCACTGCCTGCAAGCGTGTCAGGCTCGGGTGCAAGTATCAGTGTATGTGTGTGTGAAAGCTGGGGTGTGGGGTGAGGGGCAGGTGATGACAGAAGGGTGGGTGAGTACATGATGGGTGAGTGGACCTAAGTGGGTGTGGCAGTAGATTTGTGATTAATGTGCAGCATGTAAGAGTGTGTGTGTGTGTGTGTGTGTGTATGTGTGTGTGTAGGTGACTCTATACAAGGTGCGGCATGGGATGTGTTTGCTGTAGATGTGGCATGTGGGTGGAGTGTGTATTCGAGGATAAGGAGCTATACTCTCTCCTCGTCCAGCACTAAGTCTCTCTTCCAGTTGTCCCAAGAATCCTCCTTCCTCCACCTCTGGCCAGGCAGGCCCATGTCTTCCTTCTGCCCGAATGCATGGAGGTGCCACTGGTCCCTTGCCTCGTGCTCCTCCTCTTCTTCCTTAGGATTCCACTTGGCTTGCAGTCCTGCGAGGTAATCCCAAACTCTGCCTTGCCATTCTGCCCCTGCTCCTGGTACATTCCGGATGTCAGCCAGCTATTCCCCCTGGCATAATCTCTAGCCCAGAGCCAGACGTGTTCCCACAGCTCGTGCTCAGCCTTTGGGGCTCACTTTTCACTGTTCAGTACATATGGCCTCATCCTCCAAAACCTTCAGCTCTCTGAGATCAGAACCCAACTCTCTGCCTCCATTACTCCACTCCTGCTTTGTCCCATATTTGCCTCGGGCAGCAAACTTCTGAGCCTGGAACAGCTGGAAGGCTCAGTGATCCCTGTGCTTATAGGCAGGGCCTGGCTCTGCAG
Source organism: Onychomys torridus (assembly GCF_903995425.1). Classification (NCBI taxonomy): domain Eukaryota; kingdom Metazoa; phylum Chordata; class Mammalia; order Rodentia; family Cricetidae; genus Onychomys; species Onychomys torridus. Next base: position 15,484,717 of record NC_050455.1, read on the forward strand.
GCTGGCCACTCTCGGCCTGCACCCCACCCCGGTCACTCTTGAGGAACCAGCCTGGACACACTTCCCGAAGGCACGGGCCTCTGAGTCTTCCTCTTGCCTGCTCTCCACTCTTTACTTCCCAGCACCGCTTCCCTCGTGCAATGCTGACCACAGTCCAGCAGCCTGCGGCCACGCATATCCCCGCTACACTTCCCAAAGTCTGCTTTAAGGGGGTAGTTAGAATCACCCTAAGAATCACACATGGGACAGTGTAGTCCCAAAGTGTGAGCATTCAGGTGGGGACAGATGTGTGACCTCTCATGGCAGCCTAGCAGATTGGCTTCTTAAAGGTTAATTAAGAACCTTCAGCTGGACAGCACGGCCATGGTGCGGCCAGTGACAGTGGATGCTGTGTCTCTCCAGACCATTAAACACTAATTAGGTTTGGAAAGTCTATTGAGCTCCTGAGGTCTTGTCAAGGCAGGTGCTGGCCCCGGGATGCCCTTTGAAATACCAGCACAATCACCTTGACCCCAAGCTCACCTGCTGGGCTGCCTGGTTACCTCAGGTTTTGAGCCACATCCCCCATCTCACTGTCTTTCCCTTGCCTGGTTTTCCCTGGCCTACCTGCCCTCTTGATGCCTGCTTGCAGGCTGAGCAGTCTATCTGGGTCCTGCCCAATGGATGCCTCCTTCTGTCCCTTCTTGCTCTCAAGATGCCACCTCTGTCCACCTTCTCCCATTAGAAATAGGCTTGGAGTGACATGGGTGTCTGGTAGATGGGACAGGCTAATAGTGGTTGCAGAACTGGCCAGAGCTCCAGTGTCCAATAGCAAAGAATGTGCTGGGAGAATCCATACCCTAAGCTCCACACCTTTCTCTTGGACTTGCCTTCCCTTCAGCCCTATTGAAAGTGTCTTGAGATATCTGGCCCAAGGATTCCCCTGGTGGAACACTGCTTTTTCCTTCAGCAAAGCCCCACCCACCAGAGTCCTAGCAACCCTCCAGGTACCTCTTTCCTGGAGTCTTGTTTTATTCCCTGCTGTTGAATTCAGAGAGTGTAGCCACAAGCTAGCTGCTCTTGGTAGTACTCATTCAGGCAGCTGCCCACTACCGGAAGCCCTGCCTTGTGCTAAGAGACCTTGAAGGAGATGCCCTGGAAGGAGGCCCCCTACCTCGTGGGATTTTACCATCGGTGATCAACATCCATCTGAAAGTCATGTTTCCACTGTCCACTGGCCCTTATCTTTAGCTCAAATGAGTTGTCATGGAGCTCAGAGATTTTTGAAGCAGGGAGATAAGTGTCTTCACACCAGATGTACAAAAAGATCACATGACTCCAGGGTTTTCCAGGCTGCTGGGCTAGGGTGTGAAAGTCTTGGCTCAGTTCTAGAAAAGTTGGGAAGTGGGAATGAGATTGGCCTCAGGCCTTTCCACAGAGTCTGCAAGTCTTACCTGACTGACTTCAGCTCTAGGAGCAACACATCTATCTGAGAACACATATGACTACCGCAGTGGCCACATGGTCACCATTGCCATGTAACCTCCTGTCACCACCATCATTGATAACTTCATCACTATTTTCTCAGTTACCGTAGTTACCATCATCAGCATCACACATGATGACCTGCATAGAGTATGGCTTAACTAGCAGGGTAGCACTATTGGTAGGATACTGGATGCCGGATGCTGGATAGCTGGTGTTCTGGGTGGAGCTTTCCTGTAACTCTCCATCTTCCGTGGTAGTTACCTTTAACCTTTATGCTAACCTGGTCCTGTAGAGAACACAGGATAGCTCAGCAATGGCTAGCAGCTTGCCTCATCCCAGTCACTGAGGCACCACACCCCTCTTTGATGAGGACTTTCCTGGTTGATGGTTTCTGGAGCAGTACAGGCCAAGTAGGTCAAGGCCCCAGCAAAGTGCTGGGCACCCAGCTTGGTATCATTTATCACTGGATCCTCTTCACTGCCCCTCTGGACAACACCCTGCACCCCTACTACTTCCAAGGAAGGCTGGAAAAGAGGTAGGTAGTGTACATCATTTAGTTTTCCCACCCATTCTCACATACTCCCCAGCTCTGGTGACAGGCAGGGCTGAAGTGAAGTGGGCCTGTGTGGGCCCAGGAGGCACAGCCCAATTTCATAAGCACGAAGTATTATGATTGCATTGATTTCCGTCATAAATCATATTTCCTATCTCCTGACTTTCTCTCCTGCGCCCTGACTTAAGCCTTGGTATTTTCTTTAGCTCCTGCCACTGCCGAGCCTAGAGATGATATTAGGATAATGATGATAAATTTTGCCCTGAGGCTAGGCCACTCCCTCTGTGTGGGGAGGGGGCCTGTGTGTCCCTTGGATGGAACTTTTGGCTAGAAGGTGGCTTTCCTGAGGACCTCGGGGAGGGAGGGTGCTCACCTATGCTTGAGTGTTTAGGTTTTATCACATAGGTACATGGGCACACATATAGGTACATGCAAGTGTGCTTATACTTATTCTCATACACGTGAAAGGCTTCATAGGCTTTTTGCTGGAATAGCTTGTATATGAGAATATGGCAGGAGGGCACACAGCTAAAGGTCAACGTCAACACTGAGCCTTCAAGGAGCAGCTACCATCAGCCTTGGTGGTCCTGGTGACTTAGGACCCTGTGTGTCCTATATTCCCCTATGCAGTGTACCTCACACTCTATCATGTGTCATCTTATCTTAGCCCTGCTGTGCCTCGTTCTTCCTTAAGAACACAGAGGGTCCCTGTGACAGCTGAGACGGGGCCTTCTCACCCTCCTAACTCTCACTGTGCTGCCAAGTCTGGGACATCTTGGTGGGTGTGGGCACAGTTTCCTCTAAACTCTGGCTTCAGGAAGTCTTTCTGTAAGCACAGTTGATACCTAGGTGAGGGTACAAGTTTGACTTCCAAAATGCCATATCACCAGGAGATGAAGCTCATGGATAGTGCTCTGAGTTCTTGGGTTTATGCCTTTCCAGATGAGTTAGGCTCTTCTCTACTGAGCTGGGGTCACTTGAGGGGGTGACAAAGACATTTGGGATCCCAGGCACAGCACCGGGATATTCCCATGCGGCTCTGGGCTGGACCTCCATAGTGTGGAAGACACTTTGGAACTACAGGTTCTCTGACACATGCACTGAACTTGGGACAGGAAGAAGGCTCAGTGGGGACATGGATGGATGGATGGCCTTTTATGTACTCTTCAACACATATTCCTGAGCTGAGTGTCTTCTCTCCACTTCCTGCCCCTCAGGACTGAGGGCAGATGCCACTGGTTCTGATCCTCTCTAGACTAGGACCTGCTCGAGACCTGAGTAAAGTCTGTTGGAATTTGTCAGAGAGCGATCTGGAATAGTGTCCTTACTGATAGGGAAGACAGAAAAAGGGAGTCACAGACTCAGGGAAGATGAAATGGTCTAACCTACCACCCACAATCCAGGAAGCTGTCTCACGGCACCCTCTAGGGTGAATGCCTCCCATGATGAGAGCTCACATCAGGCTGAGGGATGAGCCACCCACACCATCAACAGCTCTGTGTTCCACCCCCATGCTGTAAGTACAAGATATGCCTTGCTCTTCTGTAGACAATGACTTACAGCAGCTGTGGTGACGAGAGTCCGTTGCTAGGATGGGAAGGGCATCACCTTTGAGATCCCTGGCTTGGGTTTCATGGGGCATCATAGGGACTGAGCCATCACTGAAAGGGTTGTAAGCAGAGATGCCTAGCCTGTCAATCTCTTTCCTGTCCTTGCAGTCCTCTGTATCTGGCTGCTTAGACACATCCCTACAGTTCTGCCATTTCTCCTGCACAGGAGTTTAAACTGGGGGGAATAACCCCCCCCACACACACACACACGGTGGCATGGGGGCGGGGGACTCTCCATCCTCCTAAGGCTTTCTGCTCCCTGCCAGTAGTCCTGAGAGCCAACAAAGACAGTATTCAGGTTCAGCCTGCAGAGCACAGTGCTCAGAGAGCCCTGAGAGTGTGAGGTCAGAAGGAATGATCCCGCGTTCTGTTTCCAATTGCTGCTGTACCAATGGGAGAGGGTCCCTGCTTCAGCAGAGTGGACCGCCTTCTGAGAGACAGGAGGAGCAGGGTGAGACAGTGAGTGCATCTGGCCTGCCCTGGCTCTCTGTACTGCTTCCCCCACCCCATATTGTAGAAAACACAGGCCAAGCAAGACGTCAGATCCCTACTGCTGGCTTCAGCTGTATGACCACTCTTTCCCAACCTCGTACCTTATGGGAAATCATGAGTTGTCAGGGAGGAGGTCAAGTAATAACGAATGCTGAGATTGTGTGTGTGTGTGTGTGTGTGTGTGTGTGTGTGTGTGTGTGTGTGTTGTGAGCCATGTGGGACAGCCCAAACTGAGATTTTACCTGTCTTACTAACACAAGAAGCCCCTGGGTTCTAACATGGAGGGGACCAGGGAAATAGCTCACCTCTGTCCACGTCCCTGTGGGTCTCTATGAATGCCAGGTTTATAAAAGCAAGCAGTGAAATGTCTGCCTCACACCCCGATTTGTGCACAGAAGAGGAGATTTCTAAAGCATGTGGGTGTCTACTCTAGGTGGGAGCTTGAGGTGCTGTACTTGGGGATTCACTCGTGCTGGAAGCAGATTGGGATGCTGAGAACACGCAGATGTTGGCTGTGGTCGTGCCTGTGCTGAGCTGAGAGAAGAGCTTTATACATCTATGCTTTAAATATGCTTTTGTGAGAAGAGGCAGGATGTGTGAGTGGTAATGACCGCGCCTGTTTGGGTGTACCTGCTGGAATTCTCTTGTGAGGTCCAATGTGCATTTTAGCTGTGGAGTACTCTCACGGATAGTCACTAGTTATTCCCTCTCACTGTGTGTGTGTGTGTGTGTGTGTGTGTGTGTGTGTGTGTGTGTGTGTGTGTGTGTGTGTGTGTAAGGGAAGAAAGAGGGAATGGACCATCCCCAAAGCTCCAAGATCCTGGAAATTTAGGAGGTACTTCAAATGACCACCAGATGGCACCAATGTGCAGCTTAAGGGTTGAGAACTTCAGGTTTGTGGACTGGGCTGGGCTTTGTGTTCAACTCTGCCTGTGTGTGACTGGCTGTGTGTCTACATGGGTGGGAGGCATAGAAAGACACTATCTGATGAGGGCTGGGCATTCCTGCATATTTGGGGGAGGGGAGCTTGAGTGCACACGACCTACTGGCCACACTTACCTGGGCACTGCCCAGACTCCAGGTTCTCTGGGAATGTATATGCAGACAAACTGGTGTGTACAGGCATGCGGAGGCTGATTTATCTTATTTCTAGACTCCCTGAAGCCCACCTTTTTCTCTTGCCAGGCTGCCCGCCCTAACTGCTTGCTATCATCCTCACAATTACTTCCTTCTTGCTTTCTCCTCATCCTGCACCACACTGTGACTGATCTCTCCTAATCAAGAGGCTAACCCACTTTTCAAGCACTCAGTTGGAGCCCTCTTTATGCTTCTGAGCATCAACCCATTGCCCCCTATTTTCCTCCTTCTTTAGCTGCCCCTTGTCTGGGACTGTCACACTCACACTGTTTTGCAGCCATCCATTCAGCATGGCTCACTCAAGAATCTTCTAGAAGCTGGGCGGTGGTGGCACACGCCTTTAATCCCTGCACTCAGGAGGCAGAGGCAGGTGGCAGGTGGATCTCCATGAGTTCGAAGCCAGCCTGGTCTACAAAGCGAGTTCCAGGGAAGGCGCAAAGCTACAGAAAAACCCTGTCTTGAAAAGCCAAAAAAAAAAAAAAAAAAAAAAAAAAGAAAGAATCTTCTAGAAATCAGGAGGACCTGTCCTGCTAGAAGCAACCATAGGGGCTGGACACTAGAGTGAGTACCAGATAAAAGTCAGGTGTCAGGGGACACATTTCCCACTTGCCTGCCCACACGGGGTCCCAATGTTGTGGATATCACTCTGTGTAAATAAAGTTCTGATTGGCCAGTGGCCAGGCAGGAAGTATAGGCGGGACAAGAGAAAAGAGAATTCTGGGAAGTAGAAGGCTGGAGAGAGACACTGCCAGCAGCCGCCATGAAAAGCAACATGTGAAGACACTGGTAAGCCAAAAGCCATGTGGCAAAGTATAGACTAACAGAAATGGGTTAATTTAAGATAGAAAAGGTAGATAACGAACAGCCTGCCACGGCCATACAGTTTGTAAGCAATATAAGTTTTTGTATGCTTACTTGGTTGGGTCTGAGCGACCGTGGGACTGGCGGGTAAGAGAGATTTGTCCTGACTGGGCCAGGCAGGAAAACTCTAACTACATCCCAAAGCTTTGACCCACCTTGGCACACAGCCCTGGGACAGTACAAGTGACATCCTGGAGATGTGTCAGGATGTATGATTCACACACGGGAGAGTGTAGGGATGGGGTGGGGGGTGAAGGAGGGAATGCAGATGACAGGGGCTCCCTGAGGGTATTTGTTTGGTTGTGTGAAACAAGGTATCAAGTAGCCCAGGCTAGCCTCCACTCCCTTTGAAGTTGAGGATAGCCTTGAATACTTTGTGTGTGTGTATGTGTATGCCTATGTGTGTGCATTTGTTTATATTTATGTGCGAATCAGTGTACATGCACATGTAAGCCAGAAATCAACCTTGGGTGTTGAAAGAACTAGCCTCTTTGGTTTTGAGATGGGGCTTCTCACTGGAACCTAAGGCCAGCCAATTCAGCCAAGCTGGCGTCTTAGTCAAAATCTATTGCTGTGAAGAGACACCATGGCAAATGGCAACTGTTATAAAAGAAACATTTAATTGGGGTTTGCTTACATTTAAGAGTCAGTCATCCTCATGGCGGAGAGCATGGCAACACACAGGCAGACACGGTAGCTACATCTGTATCCACAGACAGCAGGCAGACAGACACTGGCCCTGGCTTGAGTATTTGAAACCCCAAAGCCCACAGCCAGTGACGCACTTCCTCCAACAAGGCCACACCTACTCCAACAAGGCCACACCTCCTAATCCCTGTGAAGTAGTTCCACTCCCTAATTTAAACATATCACCATACATTTAAATATTGGAGCCCGTGAGGGTCATATCTATTCAGACCATCACAGCTGCCTGGCTAAAGAGCCCAGGAGCTCCTATTTCTGCCTTCCTCCCCCTATACTTTGATTACCAGCATTCGCCACCACACTTTGCTTTTTATGTGGGTTCCTCATGCTTTTGCAGAAAGCACTTTCCTGACTGACTTTCTCCCCAGCCCCTGGCCTTGAATTCGATCCTCCTGTCTCTGCCTGGGATTATAAGTGAGCACCACCATGCGCGGCCCTCCCGCTGATGACTGCCTATTTTAAAGCAGATGTGGAAAGATGGCACTAGCCTTGGCTGTAGCAGAAGGGACTGCAGAAGAACTTTCCTTGCCAAACTGAGGGAAGATTCCCCTGCAAGCCGTGAAAGCACGCTCTCTGGGGTGTTCAAAGAAGCCACAGTGACTGTGTGCACAGGTACAGCTGCAGGCACTCTTGAATCTGAGCTCCAAGCGGGGAGGAGATGCCCTGGGGCCAGCCTCACCTGCTGGTGTCCTCTAGATTCTGAACTGTCATTTCTCCAGAGATGCATCTTGAAGATGCAGAGGGGCCTGTCCTTCCTGGCCCCAGCGGTGCCCTGACTTCAATCCATTCCACTTGCTTAGGTTTGGTTGTTCAAAACCCGAAGGAGTCAAGTGTATGGGATGGGGGAGGGGCTGAGTGTGGGGGTGGGGTGGGGTGGAGAAAAAGGGTGGACTTTGAGGCAGCGTTCATTGTTCCTTGGGCTACATCAGGCCTGCCCTAGGTGGGAGGGTCCACAGTGAGGCATGCATGCTCTGGCGCTTGCTTGCTGGGGCAGTGAAGGTGGCTAACAGTCTGAGAGTGTGCTAGTGATGCGCTTTTAGGCACCTTTGATGGAGATGGGTGGAGAAGAAGGACAGGGCTTGTGAAGGTGGATTAAGTCTGAGGAAGCAGTCCCACCCCCAACCCCCATTAACAATGTGTCAGGGCCTTGGAGGGGTCACTGGTGTCTTACTATATACATGGCTGGAAAGCCAAGTCAGAGTCTAGCATATACCCCTGTACACTGCAGTCTCCTAGGTCTCCCAGTCACCCACCCTCCCTGGCTAAGTGGTGACAGCAGCCACGCAGCTAAGATTTATCCGTGGCCCTTCTGTGCAAGATGCTGACATGCTGCTGTGCTCATCAATCAGGGGAACGCTAGGCCAATTATTCATTTATTAATAAGGGCTTTTCAGGCCCATCCCCCACCCCCGTGCTGGGCTCTCTGAGTGTCTGCTTTCATCTGGAAAATCTCCCAGGGAGCACCTGACTTGCAGTCCTTGGCCCTTGCCTGTCCCCTTCTCACATAATGGCCCAGAGGCAGGCTGCATGCCTCTGCTGGAGCTCAGTCCACCAGGCTCTCAACCTTTTGACATTTCAACACAGTGTCTTCCACAAAATTCATACTTGGGAGCAATCAAATCACAAAATTAATAAATAAACACCTCTCTCTCCCGCCTCTCTCTCTCTCCTGGCTCCTCTCTCTCCTGGTTCCTCTCTCTCTCTGTCTCTCTCTCTGTCTCTCTCTCTGTCTCTCTCTCTCTGTCTCTCTCTCTGTCTCTCTCTCTCTCCCTCTCTCTTGTCTCTGTCTCTCTCTCTCTGTCTCTCTCTGTGTCTCTGTCTCTCTCTCTCTCCCTCTCTCTTGTCTCTGTCTCTCTCTCTCTCTCTCCTGGCTCCTCTCTCTCTCTCTCTCTCTCTCTGTCTCTCTCTCTCCTCTCTCCCTCTCTAATATCCTATGTAGCTTTATGATCTTTGTATAGGGCAGCACTCATAGCTGCCCTAGACTCCATGAAGGCCACAGATTGGACTCGACTCTCCCAAGCCCTGCTTCTTGGCTGCCTTCTCCCCGGGGCACCAGGGAGGCCAGCCTGCCTGCGCCTGCCAGCCCCGGGGATCCACCTGCCTCCCACCTCCCCAGTACTGGAATTACGTTCACAACCACACTTGACTGTTTTCACTTGAGTTCTGAGGATTGAACGAAGATCGTCTTGCTGTGGGTAGCAGGTGCTTTTCCTGCTGCGCCATCTCTCTGGCCTTCTTCAAGGAAGTTTCAGGAACACATTGCCTCTAAAGTGAGGCACAGCCCTTCCCTGTGGCTCTGGAGGTGATGAGAATCGTCATACAGGACTCCCTGGGAGTGCTTGGTGATTCACTGCCCCAGAAATGAGGGGGAGGAGAGAGGGGGCATTCCTGCACATGGCCAGAGAAACTCAAGAGGTCCAGTCATTAGGATGCAGTCATTTTGAGGGAACTGGGCCTACCCAGCACATGCCTTGTTGTCTTGGTTTTTTTTTTTTTCCCTTTGGGTGGGAACAGCAAGGGAAAAGGATGTGACAGTGTGCTCACAGACACGAGGGAGCCTTGAAAGAAGACAGTTATGCTACTGATGGGTGACAAGAAACAGGAGAGAAATGCTGGACAGTACGTGACTCACACTTCATAGAAGCACACAGTTGGAAAGCTCCCAGACAAGAGTAGTTTCTGTTCATTCTGTTTCCTTTAGGGTGGGGAAAGGTTGTACCCTCCTGACCTGAACCCGAGTCCAGGAAGGGCTGTCTCCCTTCTCCACTCAGGCTATCTGTGGAATCTGGAAGAAGCATGTGGAAGTGGTTGGGGAAACCAGAAAGCTAGGGATCCCGTCAGTCTTGAGATGCAGATGCCAGCCACAGTTGGTCCTTTCTGGTGGGATTATAGAGGGAGAAGGGATCACGAGACATTTAAAATGACCCTTAAGTGGACTTCAGTCACCACAGGAATTACAATGGCTTTAAAGAATAATTTCTCTTTCGACTCCAAAGACAAAATGGGAAGGAACATTCCTCCCCTCTCCGAACACAAAGGCAGAATAAGAGATAGACCTGCCAACGTGCAGTGTGCTGAGTATGTACCTGGGCGAGGCACAGGCCCACCTCTAACAAACATGGCAGTGCAGGGCAGGCAAGCCGAACAGCATCCTGGACAAGGCCCATCAGACTCACAAAGCAGTAAGGGATGAAGGACTTGTTTTGGGGTGACAGGCATGATGGATTCCTGAAGGGCACACAGGGGTGTGTCCTTCTGCCAGCAGTGAAATGCTGAGAAGGACATGTGTCCGTCAAGGCGGGGCTTGGGGAGAACAAAGTGTGTGGTAGGAGGAGGTGGGGGTGAGAGGCCCCGTATCGGAGGCTCGTGGGCAGAGCTCATGGACAGGAGATACGGGTGGAAGGAAGCGAGCAGAGAACAGGCTGCGGCAGTTTGGGCACTGAGTCCAAATGGACTCAGCTCTGCAGAGGTGCGTCGCCCCTGGAATACGCTTGGCAACATCGCCACAGTCTAGCAGCCTCTGCAGGAAGGGGAGAAGTCAGCAAAGAGGGAAAGAAAGCCCTTAAGTGAGGACATAGAGCAGGGTGGTGGTGGTGCACACCTTTAATCCCAGCACTCCAGAGGCAGGTGGATCACTGGGTTTGAGGTCGGCTTGGTCTACAGAGCAAAAGTTCCAGGACAGTCAGGGCTACGCAGAGAAGCCCTGTCTCAAAAAACCAAAATAATAGAAGTTAGCATTTGGAATTTAGGACAGGGACACAGGGCCAGACCTAGGGGCGTTAGCATCCTGTTGTGTGAATGAAGGGCCTTGACCAACAAGGGACAGGACAGATGTGCAAGTGGGTGGCTGGCAAACAAAGACACTGAGAACAGTCTGTGTGCTGTAACACCGCTCCAGAGACAAGACCAAGACTGTCCCTGGGAACATGATGTGATCGTGACAGGAGCCTCTCACTCGGGCAGAGAAAGCTGTGATGACCTGTGCTCCAAGGACTTCCTGAGACTCCATGTTTCTGAGCAGTTAGCCTCTCAAGTGCTTCCTTGTCAGAGCATCAGACTGCTCGTCTGAGCAACCTACCTGCTGGAGTGACTGTTTATCGTGCCCACCTGCTCAAAATCCTTCCTGGCCATTACGGGCAGTTCTAAAGCAGTGTGGCATGGATTCCATTAGATCTCAGCCAGGTGTCCGTACAGCAGGACCCAACTGCCACCAGACCCTCTTCTACATCTCCTCTGCCTTCCATCACTTTGTGAAGACCTCCACCACCACGGCATGTGCTCTTCTACTGAATGCTTCAGGCTAGATCACGCTGAAATCAGATGGCCTCTCAAGGGTTCTGTTGACATTCAGAGTCTAGAAGACCACTCTGAACATCTGGTTCTGAGTGTAGGCTTTTTCTATCCAAGACCCATGATCTGGAATCCCCAGTTCCAAGGTTCACGGTACATGTGAAGTCCTGAGTCAGGACTCACAATGGCAGCAGCAGGTCTGGACCTCTGACCTGACCCCACCTTCCATCTCTGGGGTGCCCCCACCCAGAGACGTCTGTACTGACTTCGAGGTGACAAAAGTCTTCATGTGGGTCACACTCACACCCACTTCCCCTCTTCTTTGGGAGTTTTATTTTTGGCCAGGTAATTAGCATAGCTCTTCTCATTAATATTATACTTTTAAAAGAATGGGTGCTAGTCAAGGGAGAAGGGGCAGGGAGGGAGGGGCTTTCACATGCCAGTAATTGTCTTGACAGCCAGAGAGGAATCCTGGGACACTGACAGTCTCCTTTAAGTGGCCCAATTAGCATAAGAAACAGCTCACCAAAAGTTCTGAAGGCATCATGTTGATTAATGCAATTTATCTTGCAAACCAGTGGCAGACAACTGAGTCGCTGCTGCTGATTATTCTATACATTTATACACATTATGTGCGTGTAGCTTCCTCTCACAGAAAGGACTTCTCACCTTTATTTCCAGCCTGTGTCCTCAGGCCCAGGGTCCAGAATACCCAGGGGTGATTCTACTAGGCCTCAGTCCCAAGCCCAGGTCTTAAAGAGGTTCAGAATGACCTCCGTTCCAATTTCCTGCTACCATGAGTTGTCCTTGATTTGTAGGAAGGGACTGGATTTACACTGATATTGAGCTAGCATTAATAACAACAACAACAACAACAACAACGATAATAGCCAGCAAGGATAATGTAACCTGCTCAGGTCAGGCAGCTCCAGGCAGCCATAGAAGTGGCCAACAGAGAAATCTGTAGAAGAAGATGGGGTCTACAATGTTCTGCACCCATGGTCCCCAGCTACCATTTGAACAAGGCAGATGTATGATGGGATGCTAACAGCATCCTCCTCCTTCCGTCTTAGACATCTCATTCTGGAAGCCGTGAACTGTTACTCTGTGTACTGTGAAAACAGGAGCCCAGGCTTTGGCTGTTGAAATGTCTCTTCACTTGGACAAGGCAGGGGACAAGAACGGGAAAGGAAGCCGACAAGCAGGATGGCTCTGAAGGCTGTAACTTCTATTTCTCTCGGGCCTGTCCTGAGGTAACAACCATATTATTCCATATTTCCTCATTCCTCCACTCACAAATTACAAAGTATTTATTGTTTATGTCTGTGTGTCAGGGTATGTGGGCTTGCTCTGGTGTGTATGTGGAGGTCAGAGGACAATTTGCAGGAGTCGGTTCCATCCTTCTACCATGTGGGTTCTGAGGATCAAACCCGAGTTGTCCGCTTTGGCAGCAAGTGCCTTCCCCAGCTGGGCTATCTTGTTGGCCCTCCTCTCTCCATTTTTGCAGAAAGGAAGTACACTGTGCACAGTGCAGGTGGTCTGGCCTTTGAGCAGGTGCTCGTCTCTCAGACACTTTGAAAATAGCCAAACTCAGGACAGAATCTGGAAGTGAACACCAGAGGCGGAGAAGGCCAAGGCAGAAGCTTCCCTCTCTAAGGTGGGTGGGGAGTCTCCAGAGTGAAGGCTCCAAGGAATATCAGGAAAGACGAGGTGGAGATGTGGAAGGGGGACCAGGCAGACTGAGACCAGGCCATCAGTGTGAACATGGTGCGTGGGGGCAGAAGGACAGAGCCATTGCTGTAGGACATTGGTGCAGGCTATTGGTACAAGACATTGCCACACTCTGGCACAGAACCATGCCCAGCAGAGGCCGAGATTCACCATGGTGGTTAAGACAGGACCCTTTCTTGAAGGGCTTAGGGACCAATGTTAAGTGTGATTGAGCATCAGAACCAAAACTTCTGGATTCAATCTAGACAGAGTAATTCCTAAGGGCAGCAGTGGAGAATTAGGCTAGCCCTTAAGGAAGAGTGAGAGGCAATTGGATGAGGTGTGGCCGCGGTGGGCCTTGGGGTGAGGGTGGTTTTGGGGTGTGGTGCTAGGAGGACCAGTAAGGTCAGGGAGGCAGGTGGCAATGGCTATGAGCCATGGTATCTCAGATCTGTGTGCAAGGGGGACCATGAGCTGCCCAGGGTGGTCTTGACAGCCTGTGCAGTGGTGCTGTTGGCAGTGATAAGAACATGGGGAGGTGGTTAGCTTGCCTTCCACTCAGCTCAGACTTTAGGCAGACAGGACACTCTGAGAGCAGAGGCTAGACACTGACTCTCAGGAGGAAGGTCAGAGGCAGCAGGATGAGTTTTTCATTTTCTCTTAAGATATAGACTCCAGGGTTGGAACAAGCCCCAGGTGAGCATTTGCTTTATTCCAGGCTGGGTGCCAGAAGCCAGGCTCCCTCTCTGCCAGCTGTGCAAGGAAGTACTATTGTCCACATTTACAGACCATCAAACTAAGTCTTATTGAGTGGCCAACAAAGGTCATGCAGAATGACAACGAGCTTAGTCTTGCCCTGCTGCTGCTGAACCTCAAGGAGAAATGAGGCTCTGCAGAAGTAATGGCATGTGTGGTGTGTGCATCAGAAGGCTGGTAATGCAGGGCATTGGGCATCACTGCGTTAACCATGCACCTGAGAGAACTCAGTGAGCATGGGCTGGGCTGGTTCTTCTGCAGGCTCTTGCTTGGCTCCATTCAAATGTCCACTGGAAAACACTCTGATGTTTTGAAGTAGAGGTAGAAACGTGCACTCTCTCACAAACTCAGGGACAGGATGGTCCCACCCCAGCTCTCTGACCCCTTGCCTCAGTGTTGGATGCTCCCTGGGGTGAGCAGAGACTTAGAACAGGGCCCAGGAGGGAGAGGACCTTCCCTATTCCCCAGCAGGCTTCTGCCTATCCTCCTCCTTCTCCAGGTTCCCTGATGCACCTGCCTGCCTGCACGGGCCCTCAGCACCACCATGCTGCTCAAAGCATCTCATTGGATCAGGGTGAGGAGGGAGCCAGGACAAGGGTGCAGAGGCCTCAGTGGTGCCTCATCCTGTGGAGAAGGATGGATCAGGGCAGAAGCTTTGGTTCTTAGCAGCTCTTTCTCCAGATGTCAGGGACAGGACTCCTTGGGTTAGAAAGTGGGTCATGTATGTGTTAGTGTGCTTGTGTGTTCGCATATGTTCGAGCAAGTGCATTTGTGCTCTTATACTTGTGTGTGGAGGGTGTGCCCCCACACACAGTTTGTGTTTGGGTAGAACTGTGTCTGAGTAGGGTTTGTGCACAACTCTCTGAGAGAGACGTGTGCCTGCTTGATGGTATAAGAAGTACGTGTACATGTGCTTGCTTGCTTGCTTGCTTGCTTGCTTGCTTGCTTCCTTCCTTCTTTCCTTCCCTTTCTTTTTTTTTTTTTTTTCAGACACACTCTCACCATCTAGCCCTGGCTAGCTTAGAACTCTATGTAGGCCAGGCTGGCCTCAAACTCATAGTAATCTACTTGCCTCTGCTTCCAGAACACTAGGATTAAAGGCATGCACCACTACACATGACTTTGTGGGTACATTTTTGAGAGTGCACTGTGGATCCCCCTGCCCAAAGGCCTGGATATATTATATACATGTGAATGTACATGGAAAGATGATTCCCATGAGACATCTGGCTATGTCTATGATGCAGGTGATGAAGAAGTATGACTTGTGTGTGTGCACATGCTCTTGTGCACATGTGTGCTGTGGCACAGTCACTGGCAAACAAACTGAAAACAGGCCTGGCAAGACAGATGGAGATGATGGAAGTGGGCAGGTCAATCCCTGTAGACAGCCTGGTGGAGGTGGTACCTAAGGCTTCTACTCATCTCCTCTTCTCCCTAAGCCACTGTTATCTTCCAGGGCTTCCACAGCTAGAGGCTGTCACTCAGCAGAGTCAGGTAAATCCTGCACAGAGAACCCGAGTTGGGGCCTTTGAGTGCTCTACAAGGCCTCTCTGCTGAGCCTAGGGGTCTTCTCAGCAGAGACTAAGGTACCTAGGAGCCCAGCTCAGGTTTGGCTCCAGGGTCTGTTGGGAAATGGTGCACTGCCTCACCAAGATCCTTATTCTGTTTCTAAAGGCAGCTCTGGGGGTCCAGGAGAAGTCTCCCATCTTCTCTTTCCTATCCCAGATTTTCTGACCAATGGACAAAGCCACCATGGGGCTATCAAAGCTACTCAGCTGACTTTCTGCTTTTTAGTAGGAAAATATAGCCTGGCACTCATCCACTTTAAAAATGAAAAACAGAGAATGTGAAACTTGATTTAATAAAGACACCAAATAATAAGATATTCTTTTGTTCTATGTTGTCGTAATTGAAGGGAGAGTGACGGGGGGGGGGGGGACCCCATATAGAGACCTGGGAGGCCCAGGTGGGGTTCAGAAAGGCCGGGAGAGAGGTGCCAGCAGGACAGAAGTGCAGAGAGAAGCGAGGGAGATGGAATCCATGGGGCGCTCCAGGGTAAGGGAAGCAGGGCCCCCATCCACAGAGCCTGCTGTGGGCTGGCGTTGGCTGCTGCTCCCCACCTGTTCAAACAATCTTCCTAGTAATCCTAAAAGGGACTCCTGCAACAGCTGGTGCAGCGAGCTCGGAGACTGGCCTGAGGCCCAGCTGCTATCTGATGACTTTGGTCTCTACTGCAGCCACAGATCTCTCCACCCAGCCTCACCTCATGCCAGGCACGGAGCATCTTGTTTAAGCTTGCGACACTGCCCAGGCCTCACCTCTGGACCCTCATTGTTTTGACCTGAGCTCCCCAAAGTAGCCTAGTCATCTTCCCTCAGGCCTTCCTTCTCTATACCCTGCCCCTCCCAGAGGACCTGAGGAACCAGCTCTTGCCAAGCCTACTCTACCCATCCTTCTTCCGCCCCACACTCTACCACTCTTTCCCATACTCACACCAGAGGACATCTGTTTAGCCCAGGTGCTTATGAGTACTAGAGAGGTGCGTATTGGGGCTGGAGAGATTCCTTCAAAGAGGATCCGTGTGTCAGGGAGGGATCCTAAAGGAACCGGGGTTTGAGCATGGAGTCCACAGATCCACAAAGGCCTGTCTGCATTTCAGATGAGGGAAGAGCAGAGAGACAAGGCAAGTGAGAGGCACAGTGTGGCAGCTTCTGGGTGGGCAGGGTAGAGGAGCTGAGTGAAGAGAGGCAGAGAAATAGGGTCCACTGAGTCTGGACCCTACTAAGATCGTTCTACACATGGCTAGGAAGGGCACAGATGCACAATGCAGACATATAAGCTGTAGGCCTCTCTCCACTTGTAGCTGGCCCTGATTCTACTTCCTTTAGACCACAGGCTTTCGGAGGGTTCAGGGTATGATATTCCTGCTACATGCTATCAGTTCAATGAAACCTGTCCAAAAAAATTAATAATCTAAGAATGATAACCCTCAAAGCAGGAGCAAAGGCAGAGCAGGTCAGGTATCATGCAGAACTGGGTCACATGGGAGGGCTGTGGTCCCTGGAAAGGGCCAGTCAGTGGTCTTATCTAGATGTGGAGTTGAATCCCTTGACCACTGAGACTCCAGCAAAGCATTGTTCCCTTCCAGTCACAGTGGTCTGTCTGTTCCTGATAGGGACTGTCTAACGAATGCCCCAACCCCATTCAGGCTACCACCTCCATGAGAGGCGCTTGGCATCTGTGCCACGGACAGAGCCTCAGGGGACTCTGGATACCAAAAACTCCAATTGTGCACTGGTATACACAGCTGCATGGGAAGCAGCTGGAGGCCAAAGCCCTCAGCAGGTCGCTAGCAGTGGGGTGGCTTGTCAACAACAGCTGGGCCGGCATTTACTGTGAGCCAGGCTCTGTTCCTGCACATCACAAAGTAATCAGAATGGCACTACTGGCAATTTCTGCATGGTGAGGACAGATGGGGAAACTGAGGCCCATGCAGGTGAAGTCACTTGGCCCAAGCTGTGCAGCTGGGCAGGTTAGAACATGGAGGCAGGAAGCCGGGCTCTGGGACCATCCTCCTCATGGCTGAAGTGGTTTGTGCAGACTGACCTAGGGCGCTCTGGACAGACACTTGTCAATCTATGGTGCTGGGGCTCAGAAAGCGACTCCAATTTAGGTGACTTCCTGAGTACTTTGAACTACGGGACATTGGATCAGCCTCAGAAACAGTCTCTGCTCTCTTTCCTGCTTCTGAAGGGAGCCATCGGAACCAGCATTCTTCTTCAAGGTGGGTCACAGAAACTAGAACTATTAGAGCACCGCCACTCTCCCTTCTCCTGGAAGACCCTTTCCCAAAGCTCCTGCGCATATCTGCCCAGAGGAGGAAATGATGCTGTAGACAGGCCGAGAAGAATTACACAGATGCCCTTTGCTGGGGTTTCTCACTTCAGGGTATTAGTATCATGAAATCCCACTTCTACGTGACTGCCCCTTCTTCAGCAAGCCTAAGCATAAACGCAGTTTCCAGTGGGCTTTGTGTCTGCATTTCTGAAGGCTCTGTGTCATGGAAACCTTGGATTATATATGCTGCATGGCTCATCTGTCTTTTGTTATCGGAGAGGCAGCCAGGACCCTTACACACCCTTTGAGTGGGTTTACCTTTCGGACACAGGGGCATCTACCAAGTATTGAACTGAGCTGCACCGGCAGTACCTAGGGCTGAGTGACTGAAAAGCTACGGAGTCTTCCCGTCTCTCCTGGGACATGACTTCATTATCAGTGAAGATCATGGAGGGCACAGTGACAGCTGAGTGGGGACCAGACTGAAACAAGATTAACATATGAAAGAGGCCAGTTGGCCGTGAAAGGCGTGAAGCCCTTCTTTATCCCGCTTCATCTGGTCAACAGGCTACGGGCTGCAGGAGCCTGGGCTATACAAAGAGGAGGAAGGTACTGCGTCAAAGTCCGATAAAGGACCGTGCACCTCTTGGCCAGGAGCTTTCGGTACTTCCACTCTCATGAGTGCTTTCAAAACCTTCCTTAACAAACTGTCTCTGTTTCTATTTCTAACTGTGTGTAGCTGGGGCGGTCCTTTGGCCTGGGACACAAGAATTTGGAATCTGCCCTTTGAAGTCGGGCCCACAGCCCCCTACTAAGAGTGTTTTAACTCTGCCTTTTATTTGTCTCTTTTAACATGCTTCTCAGGACACTCTGGGCTCTCTCTGAAGTCCCCCTCCCTCCCCCAACACCATTCTTGCCTGGTTTCTCTCTTCCTCTTCTCCCGTCTCCCTCCTCCCTGCAGCTGTCAAGATTTACAACTTGACTGCTCTGGTGTTTTTCTCTCAAACTCTAATCAAATTGTCCTCAAGCTTCCCTTTGGGGCCGTTTTTATTATTTATTTATTTTGTTAATTAATGAGACTAAGAACTCAAAGGGGAACCCCAAATTGCCCAGTAGCAGCATGTCTAGACAGGGGCCCCAGCATAGGCATGGCCCATACTAGCTGCTCACTAAACTCTCTTGTTATGGCAGCTTTCCCTCACACGGCCCCCAGCAGTGCGGAAGCAGGGAGCAGCAGCTCAGACAGAGAGCAGGTGTCTTTTGTACCAGGTATGGCATTTCCTCCACCGCGCCTGCTTTTGCTGCATCCAAGGGCAGGCAGAGCTGAGGCTAAAACCACACTGACCCAGGACCTAGTTAAAGGGTGGCGGGGTTTCCAGGTGGAGCAGCAGCTCCCCAGTTGTTCAGCTCAGGGCGCCTGCTGCTCTCAGAAGCTGGGGTTGAGTCTGGCTGCTGCCCCATTAACGAAGTTATTTAGACTTCTGTGTTAATGACTTCCGAGGACAGCGCTCCTCCTGGATATGTAAATCCAGCCAAGGTTGTTAACAAAATTAGCCTGCTTAGCTTACAGTCTCAAACCTCTACTTGGCTCAGGATGGTGTGGGGACCCACCTAAGTGCACCGTGTGGGGTGTGTGTGTGTGTGTGTGTGTGTGTGTGTGCGTGTGTGTGTGTGTGTGTGTGTGTGTACTCCGTGGGTTCTGAGCTCCATTCACTATATTGGCCTTTTTCCATCCTCAGGGGTCACTATGCTTCATCAAGGACACTTTTAATGGCTTTTAAAGCTCCTGCTTGAGTTGTCTGGAAAGACTCCCCTCAGAGATTCTCAGCTAGGAGAGCAACCAGCCCATTAAAGCTGCTGTGGAGGTGGCATTTGCTGGTAGGGGGTATGTGTGGGTTCCTCCCCTTGGCCCAGAGAGGGAGAGAGAGGAAGGAGGCCAAGGTGGTGGTGGTGGGGGAGCACCTAAGATGCCCAGAGGGTCTGAGGCCAGCACAATCCACCGTGCAGAGGAAGCAGACAGTGACAGAAGCCAAGCAACCCGGGGGCCCATCCCCAGTGAGGTCCTGTGAACGGATGTGTACTTGATGGGGTCTGCCCCTCAGTCTTGGTGAAATAACAAAGGTCTCAGGGTAAAGCTGGGCAGGGAGCCCATAAGGAGGGACAGAGACCAGCCCCACCTGTGGCTTACTGCAGCCGTGACCTCTAGGGATCAGAGTCTATCAAGGTTGGGGGGAGGTTTCTGATTAGCTGGACTCTCAGGCGTGATCTCCTCCACTCAGGCACCCAGTCAGGGCTGGCTGGTTCTTCCTCCTCCCACCACGAATGGCATTTAAATGTTAATCAAGTCTGAATTTCAGACTAACTCCTCCTGGAAGCAGCCAAAGGTCGTGGCCGAGCCTGCCCTTCTGGGATGGGGAGATTTTGTGAGCTGGTCCATCTGCTTGGCTGGAGACTGCTTGAGAGCTTCTGGACGGGTCTATTGGTCAGAACAAAGCCTGAAGACTTTTTCTTTGCCGACCTGCCCAGGGAGCCCTTTGCGGGCCACTCCCTGCTTTCTCTTAGCCTTTTCCCTATTTTTGCCCCATGCAAGGTGTCTCTCCCTACTTCCTCTGGATTTGCCTGGGGAGTGGACTTCCTCCTTGTCCCGCTCAATCCCTATACTCTATGCCTTTGCACACATGTTCTGGGCTCCCCGTGGTTTGAAAACTTCCCATCGTGTTGTCTATAGTGTCTCTGAACCCTTAAGGAGCGATTAAAAAAAAAATGGCATCTGGGAAGAAGCCCGCATCCAGTGGCTCTCTCAGAGCTCAATTCTCAGCTCTTCCCAGGCTTCCTCTCCAGTCCTTCCTTAAAGTCTCAGTTCCACGTCGTCCTTAGGCGTGGGTAGGCCCACCTCTCTGGCTAAGATGTTTCCTATGCACATGCCAGGGAGTCCATAGAGGGTCCTGGGAGACATGGGCAGGGCACTGGAACTGAGTGAGTTTTGGAGGCACTGAGTGGGCTTTGGTGCCTTGAAAAGAACAACCGCAGAGACAAAAAAACAAAACAAAACAAAACAAAAACAAACAAACAAAAAACCACGAAGCATCTGTAACTTACTCCAAAGGACCAGAGCATTCCATCCAGGCAATGTTCTCAGGTCTTTATCCTGTTCTAGGAGACAGAGGAGAAAGAGGATGGAGGAACCATTTTCTCCAGGTATCCAAGCTCAGCATGACAAAAATAAGCACCGAGAGTATTGATGTGTGACTTCTGCAGGCCTCCACTGAAAGTTGCATACCTCCCACTTTGTGCAGAATGCTAACTGTGAGGACAGCCTGGTCCTAGCAGGAGCTTTGTCGGGACACCGTGAGCGTTGTTGGCAGGTGGCAGCAGACAGAGTAACTCTAAAGTGTGGGGCCCCTGGCAGGGAGGGTAATGGCAAGGATGGTGAGACCGCGGGTATAAAAGGTGTGGGAAGAGCCCGTGTGGTAGCTCGCTGTCTGTGCTCCCAGCACTTGAGAGGCTGAGGGAGAAGGAACACAGAGAATTCCTTGGCCAGCCTGGGCTACAGGTGAGACACTGTAACAAAACAAGGTCCCCCAAACAAAATGAATGGAAAAAAAAAAGTAATAAAAAGAGATGTGAGCCATCGGTGGCCGGAATTACCTTTGGCTACTCATTCTGCCTGTTAACTCCCTCAGACCTGAGACAGGCTCCTGCTCAGCAGCCAGAAGGGGCTGGACCTGTTGTTCTCCCTGGCAACGGGGCACACACTGGCTCTCCCATCACTGTGCTTTTCTGGAATCCATTTCCACCTCTTCTTCCTCATGCCCAAGACCCTTCCTGCTCTCCAGCCCTCAATTGTAGCCCCTAGCTTTTGGGTGGTGGGTGCCTGTGAGATTGTGTTTTTAGGAGTACACTGCTTCTGAAACCCAGAGCTCCCTGGAGAGGGGACTGGAAGGAGGCAGACCTTTCGGTCAGATAGAGGTGTCCATGCCTACGAAACATTTCATTCTCAGGTTCTCTGCAGTAGGCCTCTTTCCAGAGTGCTTCCACGAGCCCCTATTTACAGTGCTTCCCCATGCACTCGGGTTCTGGAGCCCACTTCCCAGAACACCTGCTCTGCCCCGCCCAGCCTCCCGTCTTTCATGGGATTTGGCATCCTCTCCTTGACACACCCCAGCACCTCAACAAATGTGTTCCTGGCTGTTGCTCTGTTTGGCACCCTGGACCTCTTTGCCTGAAAGAGGAGAAGTGGCATGTCTTCTCACCTCAACCTGGCAGCCACTTGGGAACCAGCCCCTCCTGTAACTGGGCTCCAGGATGCATCCTAGGAATCCGAAATTCAGGCCATGGCTGGGGGAAAAGCGTCAGAAACCCAGAAACTCTAAGCAAGGAATTTCAGAATTTAGGACTGGCAGTCAGGCGTGGCCTGGCAAGGGGACTGTGGTCTTGGTGGGGTGTCTCCTGGGCTGTCATTTCCTTGGGGGATCCTGCTTTTAAGCAACCCACACTGCCCACCAGCCCAAAGTGTCTGTTCAGTCCAGGAGAGGACATGCCCCAAATTCAGAGCACCATCTTTTCTGTTTGGGCTTGATGAACATAATTAGAAGAAATGCTCCTAGCAGTACGGGGCTCATGTTCATGCTGTCTTCAGTAAGTAGAAGCCAAGTGCAAATGATTTCTCTGCAGCTCAGCTGAGGGAGGGGCACAGGAAGACAGCAGAGTGAGAAGGTGGGGCTCCTGCTCCTTGAAGCTTGGGGGTGGGGCAGGGAGACAGGTGTGTCTGGGACATTGAAGAGGTCAGACAGCTGAGCTGGAGGAGGGAGGAGGGGGAGGTCCGTAGGGACCTGGGCAGTTAGTAAGAGTCTCTCAAGATGGTAGGTAGCTGACTGGGTCTGAATGAGGAGGTGCTTGGAGAAGATGAATGTGATGAGGGGGTGGGTCACTTGGAGAATAATTTATGGGGTAGAGTAAGAGACAGCAGAGAATAGTACTGAAGTAAAGGGTGGGTGATGGGTGAAAGGGACCTCTGGGGAAGGGAAGTCAGGCTAGAATACCAAAGACTGAGGCATCGGGTCTTTGCTGAGGCAATCCAATAAACAACTGTTACAGGTTCTTGAACAGGCAAATAGCCCAGCGAAGGAGGAATATGGTTCTCAAGCATCCCCGGGTATGGAAAACAGATTGGATTGAACATTGCTCTATCATGCCTAGGGTTGAATGGAACCTCATTAGAAGGCAGGAACACAGGGCAACTCGTGGGTAAAGTGTTCCCAACGTAAGCATAAGGACTTTTAGTCTTATCCCTTGCAACCATGTAAAAGCCAGGTAGGGCAGTATGCATCCCTTATCCCAGTGCTTGAGATGCAAAGACAGAGCCCATTGATGAACTCCAAGTTATGTAAGAGATCTTATCTCCAAAAGTGAGGTGGAGAGTGATCGAGGAAGAGGAAGGCACTGGATGTCTGTCGACCTTTACACACACCTGCATGTGCACTAGAACACACAGGTGTGCAGAAGCATGTACATATGCATGCACATACAGAAGCATAGTCACAGAAGGAAGGGAGGAGCATGGCTTTGACATCTACGACTGAGACTGAGGTTAAGACCTGAGGAGGGGTCGGATGAGACAGGGGAACTATTATTCCCTCCCAGGGCCCTCTCTTGGTTTAAAGCTCAGTTGACAGTTTGACACCAGATCTGCTCTGGAGAAAGTGACATTTTCACATACCCAGTTGTAGAATCCCACCCCTGGATTCAGCCACTCAATGACAAGTCAACAACAATGGCCTGTGTTGACAGCCATTTGAAGAACTTAGCCACAAAAACTGCCTAACTGTGACACAGAACATCCCGGAAAGGGCATGAGCTTCCTTTACTGGGATACTAATAAAGGAGGGGGCTGAGTGGGTATCATCTCTCATCTTCTTGCAAAGCGGACAACACTGAGAATAGTTTCTGCTTCCCAAGTCTGTATCTTCTTTTTTCTTTTTTCTTTGTGTAGCCCTGGCTGTTCTGGAACTTACCTGTAGACCAGGCTGGCCTCAAACTCTGCTCCACCTGGCTGTGCCTCTGAGTGCCAGGCTTAAAGGTGTGGGCCATGTCCCTTGTTGAGCTGGAGAAGTCAGAAGGCAGACCCAGAAGGCAGCTCACAGAGCATCATCCCAGCCCAAGCAGGTCTTCCTAACACTCACCATGTCCCCTTGAGAGGTCAGCTCTCCTTGCCTTGGGTGTTTTCCTGACCTCCACCCACTAGCTCACAGGCTCATAAGAGTCCCACAACAGGGACTCCAGACCCATTAGGACAAGAATACAAAGCAAACCTGAAGCTGAAAGGTGCTGGCTCACGTGGCCAGGCAAGGTGAGGGGGCTATGGTTGGCTTGACTCTGACCCAGTTTTGCCCATACTCCTCCTATTCAGGATTCTTGCATGATCATTTCCTGGTTCAGAGATCTGAGGTTTAGTTCCTTTGGAAACCGAGTCAGGAAAGGAGGTGGGGTTCATTTCATATCTTCCCTTAGTTGCAGGGAAGGGCAGTTGGAATTGTTATTGCTGTCACTATGGAACCAGAAGACTGAGCTTGGACAGTGTGGAGACTGTGCTCAGGGTCACAGCATCCCCAAATTTGAATCCTGGACCTGCTCACCTCACATGCTTCTGTGCTCCCTACCATCCTTGGAGAGTCTCTGTCTAGGGTGAGTTTGGTGTCCATAGCCCACTCTCTTCTCTGCTCCACTCCCATCCATCTCCCTGTAGCCCCCAGAGCTTTTCTGGATGACTGCTTGTCTCCTGGGTTTTTATTTAAGAGGTGTTTACCAAGCTAAGATCTTTGGGATCCAGGTGCAGAGAATGGAGAGCCTGGCCTCAAAAAAAAAATGTTCATTGCCCTTAGAGGCAGATCTGAGATTGGAAGCCTGGGGGACCACAAAGCTAGCCCCATAAGGGCTGTATAGGGGCTGGCAGAGTCATATGTTAGGGTGTTACAGCTGGCAAAGAGATGGTGTTCAGGTGTATTATATGAGAAGCTTCCTGGTGGAGGAATAACTGAATATGGAGAGCAGGCAAACAGGAAGGAACCCTAAGTCAAAAGGTGGGAATTTGAAAGGAGATTAATGGGGGGAGGGGAGGGATGATGTAGTTGGAGTCAGGACAGGACCCGTGGCTCCCCAGATGGGGAAGATAGGTGGGAAGTTATGTCTGTTCTACATGAGTCACTTGAGATGCTGATAACCGGGACTCATGGCTGATTTTAATAAGATCTCTGGGCTTTGGGCCCCAAAAGTTGTATGATGGGGACACTTTTCCCCCGATGGAGGAACAAAGAAGCAGAGGAAGGAAAAAATGTAAATTTCGTCAGAAAGACTTTCTTTCCTTAACAGGGAGAGTGAGAATGTAAAGTGACATTTGAGCTGTAATACCTTAAAGTCAACATCATTGCCTCTGATATTTACTGTCAGCCCACAGCGCTGGGGGAGAAGGTTCATCCTGCTCTCCTTCCGCACCCCACCCCACCACACCCCTGTGTGCAGCTGCAGCTCACTGTTTGCTGTCTTAAAGCCCCACATCCACCGATCTTCCACTGGTTGAGAACAGAGACAAGCCTGTGCTCATAGTGTCTGGTACCCAACCTAATTCAGCATGTCCTAAGAGATGCTTCCTGAGGAATGCCCAGTGCCCTGTATCCCTTCATGAGATCCCTGTCTGTCTCCTCCTTGCCCTAGAGTCTTGGTGTGTGTGACATGTAGGAAATAACAGAGCCCCTCTTTACCTCCACAGACCTGATGTGGCAAATGGCTTTGCTCCCTGTCCTCGGAGCTGACCAGCTTGGCTCATCTGGCTTATCTCAGCCTTGTGTTCCTGTAAAACTTAAAGCAACATGCTATCTCAAACCAGAGGGGCATGAGTAGAGAAAACCAATAGGCCAGAGAGCCCAGGTCGTAACTCCCAGGTCCCATAAGCTGGGGACTCATGAGGATTCCCACCCTGCAACTAGGCAGGCCCTATCCTAGGAAGAAGCTTCTCTTCACATAGAATCTTCACGTCA
Organism: Onychomys torridus; assembly: GCF_903995425.1. NCBI lineage: Eukaryota > Metazoa > Chordata > Mammalia > Rodentia > Cricetidae > Onychomys > Onychomys torridus. Next base: position 15,510,171 of record NC_050455.1, read on the forward strand.
CTCCTTTTGAGGGGTTAGTTAACCCCTTCCTGAGACTTCAGAGAAGCAGGAAAGAATAGCCCCCTTTCTGCCTTGGGGGACACAGATTTATCCTGCTGCTCAGAAGTAGGGGTGGAGACTCCACAGGTTCCTCTGTCTTAAATGATGTTGGGATAATGCCACCTAGAAGGTGTGTGTCGGGGTGGAGGTGCCTTGGGATCAGGCCACCTAGAAGGTATGTGTCAGGATGGGGGTGCCCTGAGAACCAGTAGGAACCATGAAACCCAGATGCCTTTACAAGAAGACTTGAAGACCACCTGCCTCTCCATATCCAACATCTAATTCGCATTCAGTGGTCCCCGCTCTGAGCTTGGGGTTGGCCTACCTCAGTACCTTAGCTCCATCACTCTAGTCACACATCCTGTAATCAGCAACGAAAACAATTGCGCTTTTCATATTTGTCCCTAAGCTTGCTTCTGGAAACTTCCATAAAAGGCCATAATTCTCTCCCTGAGGGGGAGAGGGGAAAAGCCTTTTCACTGTGACTGCGTTTGAAGGGTCAACTTTCCAGCTGGTCCTCCCTTGGCTTAACAGTGCTGGTTCTCTTAGCCTGTGTGACCTATGTCATACATGTCAAGTGCAGATTGTCCTAGACACACCACTCAAGGCTTGGGTTTATATAGTTTTTACCTGTTATCCCTGTGGTCCCCAGACCTGGTTGAGTAAGACCAGCCCCTCTGCCTTTCAAATATTACCTGTGTCTTAAAGCAGTGTAAGGTGCCACTAGATGCCAGGATGGCCACACGCTCCAGCAGCTTCCTATAAAGTTGTCATCAGAAGTATTCATCCTAGGTGACAGCGGGTGCTTTTAAGAAGGCCCTGCCTTCTTTTGTCTATGTCTCTGCACTTGGTTCTCAGCTGCAGGCTAGAGGCCTCTCAGTTTCTGCTATTGAACATCTTGCTGGGTTTCCCCATCACTTCTGTCAGCTGGGACTCCTTTGTGGTCTTATTCTGTCATTTAATGAGATGTGCCACTTCCCTTAGCTCTAAGCCATCTGATCAATTGACTGACTACCTTTAAGCCAAGTTGTTGGGTTTCGGCAGGACCAAGGACAGAGGTGGTTGAGCCCGGTGACATACCTCTCCCTGGGTTGACCACCTAATTGCCACTTTTCAACTGGTTATCTCCCTGTCTGATTTTTCTGTCACCCAGCACATTCTTTCTTAGTTATCCACAAGACACTTCTGCCAAAGCTTGCTGAGGGTCACGGAACTCAAACTGACCTGTCGGCAAAGAAAATCACCCATTGCGCTGGCTTCTTGGGAGAGACCCTGGTAGGCCCCAAGGACTCCTATTGTTTCTCTGACAACTTGTGTGCTCTCTGTCATAGAATCTTCTTCTTGTTGACTTCTTTAGACAGAGTCTTTTCATGTAGTTCGCTGACCTGCAAACTCATGACCTTTCTGCTTTAGACTCCACAGTCCAGGGGTCGCAGGCATGAACCCCCACAGCCAGTTTGTCCTAGAATCTTGGCAATAATTCTCTTGTCTGAATTTCAGGGTACTCCTCACCCACCTTAGGTTGAAAACCTGACTTAGATTTGTCTTTTTGAGGTATCATAGCCCTATTCTTGCTCATCATTCATCAAAGACCATTAACCAAGAACTTAGTCAACCTATATCTACAAGTTTTGCTGGGAGCAGGCAGCATAAAGCTGAGAGATTCTGATCCTGGATCATTCCACAGGGAGCTAAGGTCCTGGGGTGTTGTATGGGTTCTTGGGCCCTGATTCCCAAATAATGTGGCTTCTGGGGATATACATAGACCCCCAAGGTACAGTAATCAGACCTTGGGGGCCCATGGGCTGTGTCTACACTTATTGGAAATATCTTTCTTTCCCACAGAGGCCCTTGGACTAAAAAGTTACATGTATCTTGATTTGCTTATGGAGAACCAATGCCAAGCTCACAGTGAGGGTTTCTTGGCTTGTGCTTGAGTTGAGAAGAGAAGAAAAAAAGCAAGCCAGTAAGCATGATAAAATGGCTGACCTAGGATGAAATTAAAATAGAGCTAGAGAACTTTAGGAATAGTGCCTAGGTCCTGGGGTCACCATGAAGGTGATGAAGGCATATGGGGACTATACTCAACAGCTGATCGCCTTTCCTTGCCTTTCCTTAAGCTGCTCCCTCCTCCTGCAGCTCAACAAGCCAGGGAGAGTCACAGAGAAAAGATGATCCCTGTTATACAGGCAGGATGCCACCATTGCCAGGGTAGATTTCACCCAGTAAGTCTTCTGAAGTGGGTACCACTCTGCTTCCTGCCTTGGGCCTCTGCTGGCTCCAAGGTGTGAGTCAGGAGGAAACTGTTATTTCTTGTTACTGGATCTGGGGTGCCCTGCCTGGGCTGCAGCCTTAGTCTGTGTGTCTATAACCAGGAGGAAGGGTTTTCCTATGCCCAGCCAGCCTGACCACAGACAGTAGTATCCCAGGCTCCAATCTAAGACTCTCCATGATGGGAAATAAATGTGCGCACAACAGTCTGGTTCCTTGAGGGACTTTGCTCAGAGTGGGACTGGTGATGCACCTGGAGCCATCAGCAGATACAAGCATGGTGGTTAACATGGCCAATTCCACAGGCACCTAGGAGACAAACTTGACATGCTTGGAGGGGGTATCTGTACTGGGTTTATTGAAGAAGGTGCAGTAGGGGCTGGGTGCTAGATCAGCTCCAGCCTTCTAGTTGGTCCACTCAATAAAGGGACACACCAACAAGGCCCTCACAGACTGGCCAACAGTACTGACATAAGGTGGATGCAGTAACTACTTAAACAGAGGCTGGCTTCTGCTGACCCCCAACCCCACACAGAACTGGACCTGATATTGCCAATATGGCCCTCCATAAACCCTGTAAGTAAGATGCTGATAATTCACAGTGTAAGTAAGGGACTCAACACACAGAGAGGGAAGGGGCTCCTGCCGGCCTTTTGGATGTTTCCCTTGGCTCTTCACAGAACTGGAGGAAGGCTCAAGAGTTAGGGATGTGACCAGGGCTAGTGCCAAGGTCCCTGCTCCTTTACCTGTAGACACCTATTTCCAGTTATTCCTCCGTAGACCTGGGGTGACTTCTTTAGTGTAGCCCCACCCCAAGTGCTGGAGGAGACCTCTTTAATTGGGTCCATGAGAACTTTATTACTGGACAGCTACTTCCTTTGCTTTTCCTGTAACAAATTATCCTAATGATGTGACCCGGGACCAGATGTTAATTGCAATGGAAAGTAATCAATTTTCTTTACTGAGCAGAAGCTGGTGGGCAGGTTCCTTGAGAGCAGAAACGGGTGTCTTAATGAGGAAGGCACTTGAGGTGCCCATCTGGGCTGCTGCCCCCACCTCTTTTCCTCCATGCCATCCTCAGCCCTTCCTTATAGGGACAATAATGAGCCCAACCTTTTCCCTGAAAGCAAGGGCGATCTACAACGTCTCCAGGCCACCTACATTTCAAGGGCTTCTGAAGCGCCCTAGTCCCCGTCCCATACTCAGTCCTCCTTCCTAGCACTGAGGCCGCTGCCATAATCTCAAGGCCCCCTCCAGCCTGGCTGTCCTTTCTTTCGTGTGGACCCCTCTGTAGCCCAGTCCCCACCCTGCTATACTTGGAAATGTCACTCCATTTCCACCACTTTCCTCCAGGCAACCTGCCTCTCCCAAGTGTGTCCCTCAGTTCTCCAACTATGGCCTTAGTTGAGCCTTCCTCTGACCTTCAGTGCTTGGGGGGCAGGTAGAATCCTGGCTGCCACGCCCTGATACCACTTCTGTTTTGCCAGGACTTAATGATTTTCCAGAGCTTGGGGCCCTCGGTAGAGAACAGGAGTCTTGTAGAGAAAAGGAGCCTTGGGATCTGGCCTCACCTTGGTTGAAAAGCTGCTGAAGGCTTCTCTGGTTCACCTGGAGCACAGGGGAAGGGCAGGCTCCATTTCTCCCTTGGCCCAAAGATCAGTTTACGCTGGTCAACAAGTTCTAGCGGGGCTCTATGGAAGGTCAGTTTACTTAGAAGTGTAGTCAGCCCCTTGGGTTTAATACTATTTGCCTTCAACTGGGTATATTACTGGGCGGGGTGAGGGTGACCTAGGGGAGGAGGAGGAAACAGGAAGTGTGAAGGAGTAAAGAGAAATAAGCAGAAGGGAGCCCCTTAAGACTGTTCCAGACTACCTTAAACTCGACACCACCTCCCACTCCCCCAGCTGTGCCAGGCCGGGGCAGAGGCTGCTATCCTCTCCTCTCCTCCGCATTCCTTGCAGGTTGCTAGGGTGGATGGAGGTGGGGGTTGGCCCCTAGGGGCTCGGACAGGCTGGGCCACCTGACAGCAGGAGCCAGGAGCTCAGGGAAGAGGCGGAGTCAGAGAGGGCCACAGGGGTGGCCAGGGACATATTCCCCAGACTTTACAAATTCCCTGCGAGTCTACAATTCTATTAAATAGGATAATGGATTTTAAAATGCCTCGGAAAGCAGAGAGTGCTGTAAGATGGGCGGGATTGTTGTTAACAGCCGCATTCTTCGAGGAGCGTCGAGAGGATATAAATCAGCCGCTTCTCGTGCCGCACCGAGCAAGTCCCTCGGAAGCGTTCATTGCGGGAAAGTAAACACAGATATATTATAAACCCCAAATTAAAGGGAAATGGCGCTTGGGGGTGAGCCAGGCCTTTATTATTATTTTTTTTAGCTTTATTATTACTTTTTAAAAGTAAAACCTCACAAATGCTGGGAAAGGAGCTTTGGGTGGAGAGGCTTATGCCAGTCACAGCTGGGTGTGTCTGGGATCCTATGGCAGGGAGCAGCTGAGGGGTGCACCTTCTCCCAAAGAGAAGCCAGGACGGGCCCAGCCTCCAGCGTTGAGCTCCTCCATTCACAGCATCAGTTGGCCTTTTGGGCAGGGGGCTGGCAGGTCCCCCCTCTTCTGCAGTCCCCTTTCTGCCTGTCTGGGCATCTCAGCAGCAGCCCACTCACTTCTCACATCCCGCCTGGGCTCCTTGGCTCTATTCTGCCTCCTGCAGGCTGGCCCCACCCTCCCGTCCACCTGGTCTTCCCAGGGCCTCGCGGTGGGGGGAGGGGACCTAGTGGGTGCTCCGAAACTGCACTGAATTGGGCCGCTGGATGGAGGAATGGTAGAGGAGGGCTACAGGGCAGGGCGGTAGCCACTCTTTGCTCCCCTTTGGCCCGATGGCTTTTATTCTTCCCTCTCTTACCCCAAGCCAATGGCTGGGTTATTGAGAAACTGTGTAAGCTGAGGTGGGGCTGCACCCCAGTTGGGTTGTGGTCTTATTTTTTTCTCTCTCTTACTTCATTAAGCTTAGCTTCCAATTACGTGTTAATGACGCTGGCTGCCTTTTGTAGCCTGGAGTTTACTGCAGTGTCTTTAAATTTAATCACCTCCATAATGGCCAGCTCTGGCATCGCAAATAAGAGGCCATGGGGGAAAAAAGTACAGTCCTTTGCTTGTGAATGAGCCAGCAAGATCTGGGATCCCAGGGAAGCTAGAAAAGTCCTTCAATGTCTCCTTACCCCAGAAAACATCTAAGAAATTCTAAGACCCGAGTTCTATACCACAAACAGGGTTCCCTCTGCTTCTCCACTCCTAAGTGTATCAAGAAAGAGAGAGGCCAGACTCAGGGAAGGACCTATTGCTTGGGTAGGGATATGAGCAGGGCTGGGAAGTTTTCTCCTGAGAACCTGCTTGAGTTCCTGAGCAATCTGGTGGCCACTGCTGGTCCTTCCCTGCATCTCTCATATAGGCACGTGGTATATTGTGCCGGAGAGGAAGAGAGGTGTGTGGTCAATGTCTAGTTATCAGGAGCCTCTTATTCTCAGACTGTCCTTCACCTTCTCACTCGGTCACAGTGAGTTCTGGGGACATGTGTATTTGGGATGCTTAGGTCCCATTTACATAGAACCACAACTGAAATTTGAGGCTCAGCTTGTGGCCTCAGGTCTCCTGCTGAGTCCTTCCTTTAACTTACCCAAGGGTTAGAGTGAAGGACTGGCCCTCCAAAAGTTCCAAGGATTGTGGAGAAGCAGAGAGATGCTCTCTCCTTGCCTTCCTCTTGGACTGGATGTCATTCTTTTTCACCCCACGACACCACTCAGTTCTTCCTTTCAGCTGCACCATCCCACTGGGAAGCATCTGCCACCCTCAGAGCCCATATGAAACGGTCTTTTCTTATTTCAACTTCTCATTTCATTTGTACCCCTCCCCCCCAGTATCTGCCATTCCCAGAGCCCACATAACATGGTCTTCTCTCCTGGGATGAACTCTGTGTGCAAGCTCTCTCCTCATTCTTCTCTCCAATCCTATCCCCAAGGTGTCCCTGATCAGGCCACATTCCTGTCTTCCTCTACACCCTAGTCTCTGCTGCTTCTGCCACTCTGCCACAAGTGACTTATCAACCATATACTTCCATTTATCTATCTACCTCCCACCCACCAACCAGCCACCTCCCTCCCATCCATCCACCCCCTTTCCATCTATCTACAATCTATGCATTTACCATCCATCTATCAATTTATATACTACCATCCATTCCTTCATCTATTTGCCTACCTTCCACCCACCTACCATCCATCTCTCCATCCATCCATCTGCCATTCCTCCCTTCCTTATCATTTCTCACCATCAAGCACCCATCCCTCCATGATCCATTCCTGCACCATTCATCTGCCATTTATCCACCCATTTACTATGCATCTCTTTATTTATCCATTCACCCATGTTCAGTCCACTCATCCATTCATCTGTCTATCTACCACCCATCCTTCCATCCATTTATCTACTAGCTATAATTCATCCATGATCCATCTACCCATTCATCCACTTTTTTATCCATCTGCCCACCACCCATCCCTCAATCCACCATCCATTCATCATCCTCTATTTGTCTCTTCATCTACCATCTATCATTCATTCATGACCAACTGTCTATCTATCCATCAGTATCCAGGGCATACTTGATCCAGGCCCTGTATTCATTCTGGAACCAAGCATACCTTCCTCAGAGAGCCACATTAGAATGAAGAATATAGACAATTATGTCACAAAATCTGAAGGCTACCTGGAGAAGGCACTCTCTAAGGTGAGCACTGAAGTGTGGCTGGACTTACCTCAGGCCCTTAGCTGAATTCTGAGCTCTGAAATGTTGAGGCTATACCATAGCAATTAGGTACTTTGGAGGGCCTATGGGTTCACTTAGGTGGGAGCTTTATGAGTGTCCTGGAGTAGGGACTGCATATGTCATATGAACACTACTTTACAGGGGAGGTAGGAGGAAATCTAGCTCTGGGATGGAATGGGGTTTTGGGTGTCAGGGTGGTACCCTCTGTCCCTGTCCACTCTTCTCACCACCCAGCACATGGTATGGATGATGGAGGATTCAGGAGGAGCTTAGAGGATGTCTCAGGTTTGATTGCAGAGACCCTCCTGGGTGACCCACTCAGGTGTCTGTTGCTCTCCAGCACACCCTCCTGCCTGTCTTGATTTCTGAATCTTCAGAACAGTCACAGCAAGGCTCTGTCCTGTCCCAGGCTCATCCTGGTTCTTCCTCACTAAGAACCCTGACTGGTACTCATTAATGGGTCCACTGGGATCTGGACGGAAGAAACCACCATGCAGAGGAGCTTTAAGAAGGCCTTGTGTGCTTCAGGCCGGCAAGGAGCCTCCAGCCCACTCTTTAAGCACATCCTGTGGTCCCTAAATCAACCCGATAAGGAAGCCAAAGAGAAAAAGTAGAAAATATGAAGAGACCTGAGTTAACATCAGTGGATTACAGTCAGGAGTTCCTGCTGAATGAGTAATTATGGCTGATCGTACCACAGGGGGGGAAAATGGATGACTGTGCAACACAACGGACATGTGCATTTCCCATTTGCTACATGCATATGCACCTTCTTGCACTTGCTGTTTATCAAGAATATTCAGAATAAAATGTATTCTAAGAGTAATATAGAGAGATGAGAGGTAGGGTTCAGCAGCAGTGTATGCACTTAACGTGTTAATGACCCTGGGTTCAACACTTGTCATCAAAACCCCCAAGGAATAAGAACAGGGGTATGCTAATTAAGATGTCCAGTGTAGTATAATAAATAAAAATTAAATAATTTAAAAAAGCTCAACAAATGCTGACTTAGAACTTCCTAAGCAACACATAGTGTTTCAAAGTCCGGGCATCTGCTCACACAGATCACTTTCCTAACGGTGAGAAGGGCACAGGCACCTCCCCATTTGGCAGATGAGAAATCCGAGGCCCAGAGGTCGACATCTGGCAACAGGAGTGGAGCCCATGTGGGCTGGGCTTCACCACTCTCTTGTCCTGCCTTTCTTGGCAAGAGGCCCCCGGAGGGTCTGGGACACTCAGACTTGCATCACCCCAGCCACACAACTGGTCTATAACTGAGCCTGCTGCACACAAACAAACCCAGGCTCCCAATCCTGTACTTTAGCACTCATTCCGAGGACAGGGAGAGAAGGCTGAAGCAGCTGGCTTGCTGTGGGTCCCACTTCTACACCGTAAGCAGGCAGAGGTGGGTGAATCCACACGTGTGCACACACACACGTGTGTGAGTAATGCCCTCTTCATCTATGAGAGAACTAGGAAGCAAGAAGTCTCTTTCTAGAACACAGCTCAACACGGAACCAGGAAGTAGGTCAGAAAGGCCCGCAAGGCTTATTAATCCCTTCATTGATTTAACAAATGCAGAATGTTTACGGTCTGTGCACTGAAACTCTTGTGTACTTTGCTCATGGAAAACCCACTCTAGGGCTGTTAACTGCTGCTTTACAAACAGGGCTGGTATCATGCTCCCCCGCCATAGAAAACTGAAGCCAGGATCTGATACCAAGGTGAAGTGTGGTACCCACGCACTCCTGAGTGACCCAGCCAAGCTGAGTTGTTCTAGAGTCCGTCATCTGAGGTGCCCGGCTAGTGACTTCCTCAGAAGGGTTGAGAGACCAGTGCAAGGCAGGCACAGAGGGCAGTTGCCATAAGAAACCCAGGAGTCAGGTGGGGGAAATGGCAAGGGCAGACAATGATCTTGCTTTCAGGCATTTTGGACAGTACTACTTGCCTGAGGACACCCCTGGGTGTCAGGTTATCATGCTGAAGAATAGCAGTGAATTTGGACCGTATTTCAGGAAGATGTTCCCTAATGGCAGTTAAAATGAACGTTTAAAAGTTTTGATGCTTGAAGGAGGCAATCTACAGCCGGCTGAAAACTCTACCCTACACTCTCCTCAATCTCCAGATGGCTCATGTCTAATACAGACGTCTGTAATATATAGCCCTAGGACTTTCCTCCTCAGCCAGACGCCATGTAGCATCTGTAAACCATTCCTTTCTTTTGCAAAGCGCAGTCCAATTCATCTTCCTGTTTGATTTGTCATGTTTCACGGAAGTGGAAATAGAGGCCCAAAGAAATGTGATGTACCATACAAGTCACCACCAAGACCTACAACAAGGCAGGACTCCTGACATAAGAATCCCCTAAGCCCCGCCTTGCTGGCTGGGCAGGTAACAGGCTTCAAGCATCACAGAAACCTTGAGTTGCCCCTAACCCCTTGAGTCTGGCCTGCCCAGAGGCCCAGCGGGTTCTGCCTCTTCCTCCTCTGACACAAGGCACTGACTTGCTCTTGGAGTCCTGTGGTGCTGAGCTTGCTCCTTTGCCTTTCCTCCTCCAACGCTTACTGTGGGATGGGGCAGAGATGCTCCATGAGGGAGGGGGAGGAGGAGGGGTGACAGAGAGATAGATGGACTGACTGATGGAAGGAAGCACGCGGGTTGGTCGGTGGGAGGGGGCCCACTTTGGCTTCCCCAGTCTGGTTATCTCATTTATGGGATGGGGGAGGGGAGGCTCTGTACTTCCTGAGCTGCTAAATGCTGTCACAAAAACATTTATTAATATGCAAATTCTAAGTGGCAATCTGGACCCAGTCGGGTTGTACTAATTTGCACATTAATATCTGTCTTCAGGCCGGCCTCAGCCCTGGAGAGGGAAGCTTTAGGGCTTGGGAAGGGGACTGGGAAGGGAGGCTGCAGGTGAGGTATAATGGGGAGGGGTTACAGGCATCTCCAGATGAGGGAGTAGGGACCCAGCCAGTCTGTGGTGGAGGACCCAAGGTACTTTGCTTTGCAGGGTCAGTCCTGTCAAGACATTAGGACACTGGCCTCTGGGCCCCATAGTTACAGAAGCCTGTGTCTATTGGTACAGGGAGGGCTGCTATCACAAGTCCAGAACCGGGAGAGATACATGGGTACCAATGTGGGACGCTCGGACTGGGCACTGTCCACTGTTCTGCCCCTCAGTCATGGGCACCTTTGGGGACAGGGAGGGCTAAGGAGCATCTTCTGGTTGGTTTGGTCCTTGCTTCCTTTCCTTCACACCGGTGACCCCTGATCCCAAGGGTTCACATGTCTCCAGTAAGCTCACTGGTAAGTACCGGACCATGTATTTCAGGTTTGCTATGTCAGTTCCATCTCCAATCCTTTCTTGTATCTGTAAGCAAACGGGCCAGGTCTGCGATGCTAGGACAATATGATCTCCTCTAGCTTAGGCTATGGTGGTGTTAGCATCAAGGGACCTTCAGGAAGGATGGTTGCTGTTGGGTGATAACCCCCACCTCTAGCTAGTTCACACCTCCTACTAACTGGCTTTTCAGCAGCAGGCCATCATGTCACCTTCTGTCTCCCCAAGCCATAGTACCCCCTGCGGACTGACTTTAGTCTAATGGGATGCATCTTCAAATGCTGCCCTGTGCAGGGGGCCATCTCTGGCATCCTCATCACAATCCTGTTTCTATGACAATATGTCACACATCGAGTTTTGTTTCTATAATTGCTTCATATGTGAATCTTTTTTTTCACAGCTACATAGGGAGCCTTCTCCACAATACCTGGCAGGGAACGTATGTTTGGTCTGTTTCCTATATACACATATCAGAAATATTTCCCAAAGTTTCTATGCCCATTAACATAATTAACATTGACATCAACCTGAAAAGTGACCAGCATATTACTTTCAGATTTCATATTCATAGTGTTCAAATGTGTCATTTAATGCTTCTTTAGAAGTTAGATTTAGATTTAGGAGTTCATTTAATCACAATAAACTATACTTGCAATTCTAATTATGGCCACAAGGTGGTGATATGTGCTTGGGTGTGCAACCCCTCTTCCCCCCCCCCCCCAAAGGCTGTTCCTGAGGCCCTAAGTTAATGTATTTACATTTCTCACTTTTCTGTTTATTTGATTCACCTGCTTTTATGTTCCATGGATATTTTTTGCCCCTCCAGGTTAGCCCTCACAAAGTGGATTTGATCACAAAGTGAGACATATAGATGTACAAAGATATTGTGATGCATGTTGAAATCGAGTGTTCTGGAAGTTAAGAGGAAGTAATAATTGATTCAAAGGAGGGGAGGGAGGTTTGTAAGGAGTAAATAAGAGTTTATATAGCAAGCGTGTGTGCCCATGTTAAGGGATGGGTCCTCCGCAGGCTGAAAATAGAAACCCAAATATACAAAGACACAGAGGATTCAAGGTAGGAGGGAGAAGGAACATGTCGCTGAGGGGAGAGTCCCCATAGCAAGAGGAACTGATGGGCACCACAACAAGCTTTTACACCTTGCCCTAGGCTGTAGTGTCTTGGGCTGAGGAATGACTTTTGGGAAACAGTATGTGCACTAGGTCTGCGGTAGGTGGAGGCAAAGGAAAAGTTATGGTAGAGGTCCAGTCTGTTACTTGCAGGCCTAAAGGAAGGCCATGCTAGAGAGACACCTGCCCTCAGGAAGCAAGCATGGCCTAAGGGCTGAATGGAGGTCACTACGGTGATGACTGAGCCACCCAGAGCTAGAGACAGTGCAGAAGATGAGGCCACTAAAGGAGAGAGGGAACACATGCTTCCCCACTAATTACCCCTAGAAAAAAGTCAAAATAGAACTTTTGATTGAATTAAATTAACTTGAACATGGCGCCATTAAAGAAGAGATTGGGGAGTCTGATAAAACAAGGTCATAAAGAAACCGCACCTAGGTGCAATTCAGCCCTTGTCTCCATAATCTTTAACTGTTATGGTCCTAAATAGTTTCTTGTTTCCTAAATTGTTTCCCCTCTAGGGTTTGGGAGAAGCCGTCCTTGACTAACCACTCACCTCCTTGCTTCATTCCCGTACCTCAGGGTGTGTGCAAAACCCGATGTTGTGAGTTCTCCTTGCATTGAAACTGTTTTATTGCCTTCTACAGAATACGTTTGTACTCTCAGTGACCTGAAGAAGAAGCCACCAGCAGAAAAAAAAGTTCACTATGCCTCGTATCCAGCCCTGGGGCTTTCTGGGGTCTAGTCCAAGTGATGGTATCAGTGTAATTGCATGCCCAAGGCGGAGCCCAGGGCTGTAGGCTCCCTGGTCCTGGTGGTCTCAGCTGGGAGCATGTGCTTTGATCCTCACTCAAGGTGCAGATTCTGATAGTGTTGGACACTGTTTTATTTTGTGCCCAAATCTTGTTAGCAGAGACCCAGGAGGCTGTCCTCCCCGGCCTCCTCCTCCTCCTCCTCCTCCTCCTCCTCCTCCTCCTCCTCCTCCTCCTCACTTTCATGGGCACAACAGGGTTATTCCAGATTGTCCGTTTGAACCCATGTGGTTTCACAGCAAAGCTGAGCATAGGCCTCTGGGACAGGCCTTGCTTTCCCCCATTGTAGGGGGAGGGGGCTTTCAGATCCTGCCCTGGGCCCTTGCTGGCTTCTTGCATTGGTGGGACAAAGCCCCCTCTCCTTCCAAATTTCTTCAGGATCCACAGGCTCCCTGGTACTGAACCGAGGCTGAGACAGGTCCCCAAATGCCAGCAGCCACTCCTCAGAGGACTGGATTCTGCTTCTCTTTCTCTTTGAGCAAATAGAGACTCTGAACTCACGGCCTCTGGACCTTTGCTGGTTTGGGGAGGCAGGTAGAAGCGTCCATCTGGGGCTTTCCAAGGCTTGGGTTCTTCCCTGTCTTGGGTCTCCTTGCAGGGTGGACCCTTCTAAGTAAATCATCTCTTTTCTATCTTAGTTTCTTCTAGCTCTGATTCTTGCAGGATTTGAAGCTGTCCCTGACACCACAAAACTCAAACCCAAGGGCCCGAGGAAGGAACCACAGGAAAGGAAGTATTATCTCATTAAACCTGGGGAGACTCAGCCTTGAGCTAGGCTGGACTCCTGGGGAAGCCACCTTTCTCCATGGTATCAATCCAGACCTTCCTCCATTTGTACCATGGATGATGCTTGATGCTGGGCGGGCCGGTGTCTTCCCTGTCATTGCCCTTGCTTTGAGGCGACACCCCTGCCTGTGGCTGATGCTGTAGTGTTAGGTCTTCCCCGCCCCAAGCCAGTTTCATTGAGGGGAGAGAAAAGGAGAGACCTCTCTGAGGAACAAGAGGGGCTTCTCTGAAGGGGCAAGAAGGATGAAGATGTGGGGTCAATGCTAATGCCATATATTAATCAGACTTGATCACAGGGTACCAGAGGTCCCGTAAAAGGAGGTCAGAGAGAGGGAGGAAAATTGTCCCTTCTCAACAGGCCCCTTGATGGCTTCTGCCTCTTCTTCGGCCTCCTCTCTCTTTCCTCCCTCTTCCTACTCCTTCTTCTTCACCTTCCTTCACTTCTCCCTAGCCCCTTCCCCATTCCTTACCCCCTCCTGAGTACCAGAGATGGTCTGGCCTGTATTTAACCCCAGCACCGTTCCTGCTCGACTTTCCGGTTACAGACCCTCTCATTTCCTAAGGAGCCGGAGGCTGCAGCCACAAAGCCCTTTTAGGTCTGCCTCTGTGACTCATTAGCCTAATGGGCTGCACAAGGAGCAGTTGTCGTAGTAAGTGCTAGTAGCGGGGAGGCCCAGTACTTCTCAGTGCTTTTTCAGGGTGCAATGAGGACACCTCCAAGCACAAGCTCACCCCCATTCCGCCCTGTCACCTTCCTTGTCTGAAGTCCCAACCCTTTGCTTCTGCTTGGAGCTGCTCAGTCAGCCCTTGTCCCCTTGGAAGGGTCCTTTGGTCCAGGAGACCTTGCCTGGCACCTTGTAGGGACTCTTGGGCCATTTTGCCAGCTCATCATTCTCCAGGATTTTTCTGGGTACGTCTATGATCCAGGCACCGTGGTTGCCTCTTGATGGACAGTATGAGGGCATCTGGGGCTCTCAGCATCCTTCACCCAGCACCTCCAGGACAGGGGGGGCCACCCCACTTCTAGTTCTTGATGGTTAAAGTGAGAAGAAACACTAAGTTTGAGAGAGATCAATAAGGCTGACAACTGGAGCACACCTGAAACGTGAGGCTGATGCAAAGTGAGGCTTAGACTGGCTCTTGTCATGTCCAGGTATAGCAACAACAGAGAGCTGGGTGTGGCGTAGAGGGAGGGGGCGTTTCAAAGTGTCAGCACTGATGGTTCTTGTCAGTCAGCCCAGTCCTGTTCTGGTCCGAACCCACGTCCACAGAGTAGCTGTCTAGCTACTGAGCACGGCAGACTACCAGAATGCAAGGCTTCTAAAATTTATGGCTAGACTTTATGACAATGGAAATATTTTTTTAATTGAGGCTTGCACCACCATTACACTGCTAATTTAATTATTCCCTATATTTCATCCATCACCATCTGATCCTCTGGAAGCAAATAGCTTGTCTTCTTGACAAGAAAGCACCAAATTAATTAAAAGTGTGTGCAGGCCAGAGCTGGGCTGTGATCTGCTCATGAAGGCTGGACCTCTAAGTATGCTCAGGGGAGACTAGGAAAGCAGAACTCACAAACACAAACTTGCTAAAACTGTCACCTCCTAGAAACATGTCTTGTTCTTTCCAACAGTCACAGAACCACAGTCCAAATATCCCATGTGCAGGTGAGCACATTATATGCATTCTTAGATAGAGCCATCAATGTGCCAAGCACAACCTTCCCATACCTATTTGGTTCCACACAGCCACATATAGGCAAAGAATTACATGCTGCCTCACAATGAGGCCTGTCAGAGACAGCCTGGGAACCTCACATGCACTCATGTGACACAGATCCTTTGGGAAAGGACCCAAGGAGTGCTTTGGGCTCCCAGAGTCCCTTCTGAACAAGAATAGGTATCAGCTTGCCCTGTCCCACCCAGGAGTAAGCAAACAGCATCTCTTTGCCAGCTAGTCCCCTGGAGATCATCAGTGCATGCCTCTGCTGACATGCTGGCCTACATAAGGATGTCAACCTCTAAGACATGTTGCCACCACTCGACGCACGTAGTGACCTGTATCCACGGATATGAACATATTGAATTCCCCCCACCCCAGTGTGGTGAATAAGGAATGTAGCTACATACTTGCCAGGACAGTCACCTAGAAGTGTGCGCTACTCCTGAATCCTCCAGCAGACCCCTGCTTGACTCTTCTCTGTTCTAAAGCAATTTCTGGAGGAACTGAAAGAAATGGTGGACAACCTCAGTGCCCTGTATCCAAGGCATGTGGCTGTGCTCTAGCCTGCCTAGGGAATGGCCTAGCCACAGAGAACTCTCAAGGCAGAAGTGGCTGGAGTTTCTTTACTTTTTTCCTCGGCATTCTTGGGCCTACCCAAGGCAATTCTCATTGCTGGGACAATCCCATGCAGATGAATGACTGCACCTGGTGAAGATGAGCAGGATCCAAGAAGAAGAGTCCAGGAAGAATCTCTGGGAGTACTTAGTAAATTCTGAATGAGTGGATGAATGAGAGATAACTGGTGTAAGTGGGAGCTTGCAGGTGCTGTTGGCCATGGTAGTATGGCTGTTACTCAATATGAACCTTCTACATGCCCAGTGTAGGCATCTACAGTACTAACTGGCTGGCCCTTAACTAGTGCTATACATCCTAGTGAAGTGACATGCAGGGTCAAGACTGTGGGAAGTGCACTCTGGGTCCTCTCTGAAGTCCTCATACCTGGAGCTTGTGAGTGGTCACAATAACAACTTATGTGAGATATTTTCCTCTTCAGTTAAGTCTGGTCTCTTCTGTCTGGCTTTGTGTGCCAATAGATGAGGGATATGGGGAGGCAGAAGATGGCTAGACCACCTATGAGGGGACTCTAAACGGTAACTTCGATGTGGCAGAGATCAATGGAAGCAGTAGGGACGGAGACAGGATTCTCATTAAGAGCATCCTGCCCTTGAATTTCTGTTTGCTTCTTTAGAAGGCCATATGGTCAGGGACCCTAATTAAGCCTTCCCTTAGCCACCTGGAACTCATGCTCAAATAACTCCCATATTTCTGGGGCTACACCCAAGCTCACACTTTGGGAACTGGCCCTGGTACCGCTGCTTCAAGTTGCTCAATTTTTCCTGAAGTTCTGTAGCGGCAGTAGCCTGCCCTCCAGGAACTGAACCTAAGGTAGATAGCCTCCAGGTGTCTTTGTGTTCAAATGGCCCTGCCTTCCAGGCAGGCTGGTCCCACACTATTTCTTGTTTTTGCTGTGGTCTGGTTCTATGTCTCCCGACCCATGTCATAGCTTCCATTAGTTGTATTCATGTCCTTGCTCCTCTCGCAGGAGCCAGAGAATAATTCATGCTCAAAAAGCATCACAATCCCACTCCACATATTTCTACTGTGGTGACGGTTAGCTTCTCACACCTGTGTCTTCTCACCACTGTGAGAGAAACCAACATTTCTTTCCAGAATAGGCTGGTTGGAGGGAAGACTGCTGAGCTGAGTACTAAGTCTGACTGAGGTTCCTCATCTATACAAGGACTCAGATCTACACTAGCCATGGCCCACCTAGCCATACCCGAGAATACTTACACAGAAGCAAATTTATTTATTTACTGCTTTCAGAGAGTGTCTCTAGCCCTGGCTGTTCTAAAATTCCCTATGTAGTAGAAGGTTGTCTTGATATTTCTGTCTCCACCTCTCAAGGGTTGGGATTCCAGGCCTAAACTGCCATGCCCAGTTTATGTGGACCTAGGAGGATTGAACCCAGGGCCTTGCACGTGCTAGGCAAGCACTCTATTAAGTGGTCTAGTTCCCCAGTCCCAGAAGAGCTTCAGAGGCTACCCACAGCAGAGACTTCCTCAACCCCCCTCCCCCCACTCCCTTTTTGCATAATGGACTACCTCCCAGAATACTGTTGAGCCAGGCTTGTTTAAGCTCTATGTGGTAGTTTTGGGAATATGACTGCTAAGTACTCTAAGGAGCTCAGAACCTAAAGCAGAAAGAAGGGTGTGTGTGTGTGTGTGTGTGTGTGTGTGTGTGTGTGTGTGTGAGAGAGAGAGAGAGAGAGAGAGAGAGAGAGAGAGAGAGAGAGAGTTCCCTGTTGCCCCAGGCACTGCACATCATCTAGTGTGGCATTCACAAAGCTCTGTACCCCAATGCTAAAAACATCCTGCAACTCACACTCCATCACACTCCATGGGCCACTTTTGTTACATCAATGTCTACGCACGTGTGTGTGTGTGTGTGTGTGTGTGTGTGTGTGTGTGCTCACACACAGAGAGACAGAGAGAGACAGAGAGAGACAGAGAGACAGAGAGATTGTGGTTTGCTGAGAGAGCCACAGTGTGGTACAAAAAAAAGCTTCTTGAAGAAGGTGAACTTGATGAAGAAAGCAGGGTGGGGGAGGGATGAGCAGGCGGGTGTTACTGAGAACGTTGTGTGTGAGTGTGTGTGTGTGTGTCCTGCTGGTCCTAGGTCAAAATCTTTTCAAAGGAGCTTCCTAGTTACTTCATCCCAAAGCCCCTCCCCTTTCTGGACTACCAGCATCTCCACTCCTTAGGACATCTTGAGAAGGTTAGCTTGTCTGTAGATTGTCCCTCTCCCCATTGTCTGTACATAAAAGCAACTTTTTGTCTGTCCTTTCTGGTGCTTTGGTGCCCTGGTACCTAGTGGACAACTGGGCACCAAGTTCTAGCCACACACCTGAACTAGGTGGGAAAAAAGGGCAGGGCTTGGGAAGGTGGCTTTGCACCCTCTTTCCTGCTCCCTCTTGGTTAAGGCACTCCCAGCTCAGCCAGGCATCATGGAAGAGGCCCCACCTCAGACCCAGGCTTGCCTGATACATGCCTTTAGAACTTGCTCAGGGCCACTCACAATGTGATGCACACTAAGGAGAGGATAGTCTTTGCTTTACATGTTTTAGTAAGTTTGCCAAGAATTCTCCTTCCACCTTTCATGGAGATCTGTTCCCCAAATGACTAGTTGGGGATGAACATGTACCACCAGAGAGGGCTGCACAGAGCCTCTGGGAGGGTGGCTGGAGGTGCAGGGTCAGGGTGAGGAAATCTAGGCTGCCATCTTGGAAGAAAAAAAAAATCACATTAGTCTTTCCCAGCAATGGGAGGCCCCACTCCCTAAGGTGTGGCAAGGGACAGCAGTGGTCGTGGTGCTGAAATATTTCAGATGAGTGTGGCTACCCACGGAGGCAGATTTCACCTCCCGGGCCAGGCAACCAACCTCTCTCTCCTCTAAAGTGTAGAGCAATAAATAGCTTAGTGGAGAGTCGTAAACACTAGAACCAAATAGAATTAAATGGGAGATATTTCTTTATGTGACTTAATATAAATTAAGCAACATCAATTATTTCAATCTACAAAAGCCTGGGGGCATAAAAAGAGAAAAGAATTGCCCCACCTCCTCTGTGTGGAGCCGAAACTGCAGCGACCAGCTTCAGGGTTTGCATGACAAAAGCACTCGACAAACAACAACAAATTGCCAGCTTGTCGGGGGGCCTCAGGGCACTCGCGACAACTGGCGCGTTCCTCTGGCGTCGCTGGGCTCCCTGCCCGCGGGAGGGACCTGCGGCAGATGCTTCGCTTCGCGACCATAGGCAGGGCAGGGGGAGGGGGCGGCCTCCACAGCAACCGAGCAGTGACTGCGGCTGGAGCATGTGAAGCGGACGCTGACTTGCCCTGCTGCTGGACCAGCCTGGGTCTGTGGGTGACCCTGCAGGAACCACGAGCTTCCCCCCTGCCCCCTCCCAGGAGATCAGAACTGTCCTGGTCCCAACTAACACACCAGGTGACTGAACTCCACCTGCCCATGTGTCCCGCTCCTAAGGCTTGGCTGGGAGAGGAGAGTGCCTCTACCCTTGGCTCCCCCAATATGAGGCCTGGGCAGATGGCTGGCCAGAGCTAAATTGATTCATAATGATTTGTGTCTCTTCCCTGCCCGGCAACGGGTAACTTTTCATTAGAGGCACAGATGTCTTAATAAGGAGGTGCCAGGCCCTCCCACGGCAGGCAGCCTCAGCATCCCTCTATCCACCCCAGACAGATGTAGGGTGGGGCACAGAGCTGAGATTCTTCAAGGGTGCCATAGCTAGTGGGGATCCAAGCTCCACACCCCAAAGGTTGGCTTTCCACTTCCCCTGAGGATGGGCAGCTGTAGCCACCTCATAATCTGAGCTACGTGGGCACACCCAGCATACCTTCTTTAGCAGGCTTGCCACAGCAGGCCCCCCACTCACAGCTTCCTACCCCAAGACCAGTCTTCAACCTATGCCTTCTAGACACAACTCCACCTGTTCATTGCCAGCCCTTAAGACAGAAACAACAACAACAAAACCAAGCAAGCAAGCAAGCAAGCAAGCAAGCAAGCAAGCAACCTACCTACCTACCTACCTACCTACCTGCACCACCAAAAAACCCCAGGCCATTCAGTACCATGGACAGAGATTGTCCCACCCACTGTTTGCAGTGTAAATGTTTACTGACTGTCCCAGTCCGGATTTAAAGTCCACTGTTTTGGTGGTAAAGATTATGTCCCATCTGAAACTTTACTTGTACCTAAGGTCCTAAGTGGAGTTATTTTGTGCCAATTTCTCCTACACTTTTTATGTCTGTCTCTCTGAATCCCTCCCTACCCATGTCCATACATTCATGTCCTAGGTGCTCACTTGAGATATACAGAGCCAGTTCATGAATGTCTTGGTGCCTACTATTAGTTACCTGTCACTTTGAGATCAGTAATACTTCTCCCTTTACAATGGGAGGCCCTTGTAAAACATCAGTCCTTGTGAGGGGGTACCCATCTCACAGTGTGAATCTGTCTCTGAGATGCTCCTGTGCCTGAGGGAAGAACTCCTTCAACATGTGGGGGTGCTAAAGGCCAATCCAATTGAACTATTATTTAGAAAGTTACAGCCATGCTTGCCAGGGTTTGAGAACTCCAAATGGTACAGATTAGGACTGACCAGTTCTGATGCCACCCCTGCCTCACCATATGAGGAGAAAGGAGGCTGTCACAGGGCATTCTACACTCAAAGCTCTCAGGAATATGGTGCCAGGTGTGATCTACCTAGCCTGGGATCTCAGCTCCCTTCAGCTGGCCTCATTCAACCTTACTTCCCTGCACCAGCCTACATCCTAATGCACCCTTCCCAGATACTCACCAATTTTTGCCACTGTCATCTCCTCCTCCTCCTCTTCCTCCTCCTCCTCCTCTTCCTCCTCCTCCTCTTCCTCCTCCTCCTCTTCCTCC
Organism: Onychomys torridus; assembly: GCF_903995425.1. Classification (NCBI taxonomy): domain Eukaryota; kingdom Metazoa; phylum Chordata; class Mammalia; order Rodentia; family Cricetidae; genus Onychomys; species Onychomys torridus. The sequence continues at coordinate 15,530,626 of NC_050455.1, forward strand.
TCCTCCTCCTCTTCTTCCCCCTCCTCCTTCAGCATTTCAGACTTTGAATAACTCTCATATGGTCTGTTTATGTTAATCCATTTTATGGCTGGACCCTGGATTGTCTGTATGGGTGAGTTCTTTTTTTTCTAGCCACAAGTACAGGCAGTGGCTTTGACTTTTGACATATCTGTTGGACTCCCATGGAGACACATTTGCCTGACCTTGTGGGATGTCAGGTCTGAAGTTCTGCTAACTCTAACCCTCCCAAGCAGCTCCACAGCATCCTGATATCTATCCCCCGACCTCCAGGTACAGCCTGTGCTACAACCTGCCAGCCCATGTCAGAACAACATGTGCCACAAGCCTTGAAGAATATGTCATTACAAGAAAGCCAGGAGCTCCAAATTCTTGTCCTAGCTCTGCTGCCCTTTTCCCATCTGCACACTTTTGGCTGTTGAGAACATGCCTCAAGATGGTGGCTTTGAATAGGCTGTTCAGAGAGTGGAAATCAGATGAACAGGAGCCTGAAACATCAAGCTGATGGTCACTGTCCTGAGGGGAAAGGAGTCTGCATGCGTCACTGTGTGCTCTCTGCTCTGAGCTTAGCACACAGTAGGTATTCAATAAACACAGACTGAATGGATACAGCTACACTCCTGTCCTGTCAATGCCCAGGGAAGAGGAAGCTGGATGAAGTAAGATGGACAGAGCAGGGAGTCAGTGTGAGGTGGGAAATTTGTTTGTTTTTCCTTTTCATTTACCTAAGGCTCACAGACAGCATGGCTAAACCAAGTATATTCCTCATAGATCGTCTTCTAGAAGAAGCCAAGAACCCATCCATTCCACCTCCCTGAGCATCTCCTGGGCAACCATGCTCCACTCATGTCTTTTGTTTTTCTTAATGAAAGCAGCAAGAGCCAGGATTCCGTCTAGAGGTGCAGCCTTGAGTATGGATGTCTTCATTCTGGCTGAGCCACTGGTGTGTCTGCCTGTGCTGGCAGCTGCACTGGTGGCCTCATGGGGCACACTAGTCATAGGCAGGTGAGTTTGGGAGCTTTCAGGTGGCTCACATACCTCCCTATTGCCCCAGTACCTTCAGCTTTCCCCCTCCAAAAGATACAAGGCCTTGTGCTCTCTTCTATGGGGGCATTCAGCAATTGCTCCATGCTTTTGCTTGCATCTGCCTATAATATTAGTATGTATGTATGCACATATGTATGGTTGCATGCATGTGCAGTATGTGCGTGTGTGTGTGTGTGTGTGTGTGTGTGTGTGTGTGTGTGTGTGCATGTGCACGTGTAAGCCAGACGTAAACCTCAGGTGCTGCTCTTCAGGAGATGTCCACCTTGATTTTTATATTGTATTTGATTTATTTGGGGGTGGGGGCGGCACACAAGTGCCATGGAGTATGTGAAGGTCAGAGGATAACTTTCAGGAGTCTATTTTCCAGCATAGGTTCCAGGAATTAAAGTGAGGTCACCTGGCTTGTATGACAAGCATTTTACCTGCTGAGCTATCTTTCCCGTACCATTGGTGTTTTGAAACAGGGCCATTCACTGCTACCTGGAGCTGGCTTATTAGGCTAGGCTGGCTGGCTGATTTTGCTTCCCAAACCCTGGGATTACAAATGCATGCCACCAGGTCTGACTTTTGTTGTGGGTGCTGGGGTCGAGCTCAAGTCATCATGGTTGCACAACAGGCATTTTAATGACTTGAGCTATCTCCCCAACCACTGCCTGGGACATTTTGAAGTCTCTGCAGTGCTGGCAGCCCCCAAGTTCTTGTGTTCTCACTTACTGAGCCCTGGGTGTATTTGTATTGAGTACACCTCATTGGTGGAGGGACCCTACATAAGCCTAAGTTTGTGTTAGATAGGACTGTGGTTCCTGCTGAGAGCCCCCACCCTCAACAGCAGTTGGCAGGGGCAGGACCATCTAGGGAACCCTGGGAGGTTACCTGCTATATAGGTTTTGACTTTCTCCTGTGAAGACTGAAAAGATTGATGGGCACTACAGAACACACACTGGGGAGCCCTGGGGAGTCCAAGGTAGGAAGGCTGGGTAGGCTAGGTTTCCTTTATAGCTGACTAAGCATGCATCTCTGAACTGGGCCCAGGGAGGGCCAACATGCTGTAAATAACATTGGCTATACCAGGACCTTGTGGAATAGTGACATGGACTTTTATATCAGGAAAGAGGTTCAGTTGTAGCTGGGATAGAGCTGAGGTGGGGCTAGGACCTAGGTCTCTGTCTTGGAGCCCAGCATACGCCAAGAATCCTGTTCTTAGATCTGGGGACTCCTGGGATATCTTTATTCTCTGTAAGCACACGTTCATTCTGACCCTTGGATCTGCTGACTGGGTAGGCTCCACTTCTTTGTCCCACCTTTCACATGCCACAGGCCTGGGACAGGCTAGTAGTGGTGGCAGTAGGTGTAAACAGGCTCTCGGACCCTAGTGTAAGGCAGATGCTTCAAAGAGGGCAAGCATTCTAAGTGGGGAGTGGGAGCTGTCTCCCACTGCTGTGGAGAGGGTGCTGGGAGAACTTTCACATCTTGTGGGACCCATGTCTTCTTCCCTTTTAAGTAGTCCAGCTTGGAGGATGGGTGCCTGTGGCTGGCCCTCTCTATCTGTGGGCCTACTTGTGAAGACCCTAGTGGCCAAGGAAGAGGGTAAGATGGAGGGAGCTTGCTACAGCTTTGTGACTCAGAGGGACATCTTTTGGGGGAGCTTGTAGCTTGTGTGGAAGCCCCTCCTACAAGGGTCAGGTATGACATGATGTCTCCATGTGTGAGGCTATAGGTCATACAGGGGGATTCCTTCTCCCCAAAGTCATAGACACAGATCTGTCTTTCATTGCTACATGGTGATCACCTGTAAAGTGGAGGTGGCCACATCCAGAGGTGGCAGGAATGATTGACAGAAACACCGTGAAGAGTGATTGGGCCTCAAACTGAATAACTCACAGAAGATTTTCAGTTGTTTTTTTTTTTTTTTTTTTTTTTTTCCCAATCAGAAATACTTGCTGAGGATGGCAAGATGGCTCAGTGGGCAAACCATGTGCTGGCCTCTTCTTCACTGAATCAGTTCCTCAGCATTAACTAATTGAATCAGACTTTTGTGTTCTCAGTCTACTCTGTCCTTTGGATTCACAAAGTCCTCCTGAGTCTAGGACCCCAGGCCTGGAATGGGTGTGGTTCAATGGACTTTCTCTATTTTTTTAAAAATAAAACATTTGCTAATTCTGAGCAGATGGTGTTCTTTCTCAGTGGGTTTGACCTATAGGGTTCCTGCAAGGTGGAAGGAGAGAACCAATTCCTTAAACTAATTCTCTGGCCTCCTTAAGTGCCCCCACACACGCACACACACACACATGCACACACACACCACTAAACAAACCAACCCATGAAGAAACAGACTGTTTAACTAACAGACTGGACAACAGTCAGCATAGATGGATGACCTCAAATAACAGACTACAAAATGCCTGAGACCAATCCTGTAGCCCAAGATCAATTTACAACATATGTGCACATTTGTCTCACAGGACTTTGTAAAGGACTTGGTGGCAGGATGGCAGTATGACTTGTATACCTACAGGTGACTGTATTGTGTTGTTCTGACTTGGGATGACTCTTGCCATCCAGCTAGCCCTGTGAACTTGGGCAAGCCAGTTAGCTGTTTTGGCATCAGTGTTTGTTCCAAAATACACCCTCTACAGCATTTCCCTTGTTTCATAAATACTTTGCTTCTTACTCATAAAGATGAGCCTCACTGAATTAGGCTGGACCGGAAGAGTGGATCTCCAGGGAATAGCACACACCAGAGGCAAACTGGTGAGGTGTTTAGTGTTAGTCTCAAATGGTGGTCCAGGTGGTCCTCTGATGGAATTTCATGCTTGAGAGCAACATTTATAATTGGCAGCTACAATTAGTTGACTCTAAGTAAAGGAGATCATTCTTAATTAAGCAGGTGGGCCTTATCTAATACGTTGAAAGGCTTTAAATGCAAAAGTGAGTTTCCCCTTAGGAAGAGGAAATTATGCCTCAAGACTATGTCATCAATTTGAGGCTAATATTTTCTGGGTTGATGGACTGCCCCATAGAAGTCAGATATGCCAGTCAATATTAATGTACCAATCAGTTTATCTATCATCTATCTAGTCTCTCTCTGTGACATAGTTTCTGTAAAGTTGACACAAACCTAGATATCCCTGGGAGGAGGGGACATCAGTTGAGGGATACCATCATTGGATTTGCTTCTGGATATGTCTGTGGTGGGGCACTATTGATGTGGGAGAGCCCCAGCCACTGTGGGCAGTGTCATCCCTAAACAAGCAGGCCTAGGCTGTCTGAGAAGGGGGCCTGGACAAGCCAGAGAAAGCAAGCCAGTATGCATGACTCCTCCATGATCTTTGCTTCAGTTTCTGCCTCCAGGTTCTTGCCTCAAGCTCCTGCTCTGGGCTTCCCTCAATGATGGTCTGTAAACTGTAAAAAAAAATTATATCCTTTCTTCTTCAAGTTGTGTTTGCTTATGGTATTTCTCATAGTAACAGGAAAGTAAACTAGGACTCTATCTGTCTGTCTGTCTGTCTATCTATCATCTGTCATTCCCCTAACTTCTTTCTCATTTTTTGGGGCACCCTGACTTATATAACTTGGCTTAAGAACGTCTCCAGAGAAATGTATTTGCAGCATCAATACTTCCAGGAAATACAACTTAGAAACAAATCAGTCTGCTGATTTGTTGAGAACTGGAGAAGGATCCTTTTAGGTGTATTTACCAAGGTACTTGAAACATGGACTCCTAATGGAAACTCCTCAGCTCCAGTTCAAATCATCCTCATGTTCTCAATCTGCCTTGTTGGCCAGAGTCCTAAAGGCCTCCTGGATTGCAGGACCCCAGGCCCAGAATGGCTGCAGTTCACTGGAATCTCTCTATTTTTTGAAACATTTGACTGGTGTCTACTTGACTGTTTTGAGCAGATGATGTTCTTTGTTTATGAGAGAAATTAGGCCAAATCCAACTTTTCCACAGATGGAGAAGCCTGAATTATTTATCAGAGGCTCATGAATTTGGTTCTGGCAAATGGCAGGGCTGAGGGCGGCTGATTTGTGTTCCACGGTTGGAACAGCCTGGTCTCAGCGGGTCCTGGGCCTTTTTGACACAGCACTGGGCCTGGCAAGAGCACAGGAGCTCCTTGGCTTTCTTCACAAAACTCTACTGGTTCTGGAATGTTTGCGGCCAGGCCTGGTAAGGTCTTAACTGGCAAATGGGATGCCTGAGCTCCTCTGAAGCCCTGCTGGGTTGCAGGCTGCCTGGAGATAAGGTGCTGCTTCTTTCAGAGAGGGAAAGGGTGGGCTTGCCATATTAGCTCTTGTCACACTTACTGTGCCTGCCTTCTCTCAGGTGACCATCTTTCTTTTCAGGGGAGCCATGTGGCAGTGGGTGAAAGCTCTCAGTGACTAATGTGTGAAGCTCTGTCTTGTGCTCCTGATCGGCACTGGCATCACAGAAGGGAGAGTGTGCTCTCTGGGTAGGGGAGGGACTTGGAAAGGCATATCACATCTATGTACTAACATTAACCACTGTTGAGGGTGTGGGAGTCTTAGGCTGACATGGATTTCTATATTTTGTCTTCAGAACAACCTTAGGAGCCAGTCTTTCAGATGCAGAGACATTTGTGAGCTTGTTTAGGAATTTCCAGGTAGTGAGCCAAAGAGCCCTGTCCAGGCAGTGCCTACTTTCCAATGGAACAGAGATTCGGGAGTCCCCAGGTACCAGCGAGGGCCCAGAAAACGCTCTACCCCTAAACATCTCCTTGAGTTTGACTGAGGAGAAAGAGAAGGGAACTCAGCATCCAGCCCATTTTGACAGCTTGTTCGGAGATTCCAGCAACGGAGTGCAGCTACTCCCATACCAAGCTGTGGTCCTCCTGTATGAGGGAAGGTCATCGTCTCTGACAGAGCATGCAGCTTTGGGAGGGATGCATGTGAAACAAATAGAGAGGAAGGGAACACATGACTAGCCAGCTAGATCAGCCTAATCAACCCTAGAGATCATTGGGATAACAGATGTCACAGTCCAATTGCTCTCACACTAGCCTGCCCGTCTCTAGGAGTTACTTATGTTGTGGCTGTGATAAACCCTTGACAAAAGAAACTTAAGGAAGGAATAAGGATTTACTCTGGCCCTGGGTTTCAGATGGTACAGCCCATCATAGTGGGGAAGGCATGGCAGAGTTCATAGTGGCAGGAATGCACAGCTGGGACTCTCCCCCCCCCCCTTTTTATTCAAGCTAAGGCACTAGCCCATGGCATGGTGCCACTCACATTCAGGTTAGCCCCCCCTCTTCAGTTAATCATCTCTGGAAACATCCCCTCAACAGAGGTGTGTCTCCTAGGTGATTCTAGATCCAGCAAAGTGACAGTGAAAATTAGCTATTATGCCACCCAACACACTTGCACAGATTAGGTATCTCATCTTCCAAAGGCTGTCACTCATTCTAAAATGGAGATAGGGACCTAGGATTTCCAACCTTGAGCTGGCATGACCTGGGCCTGGAGAGCCCATAAGGAGGCCTGGGCCAGACCATCTGTTCAACTGTGTTGTTTCTGGCCATAATCTACTGATTTCTTGGAGCTGTCTGGCTTTATATTATTATTATTATTATTATTATTATTATTATTATTATTATTATGCATAGTGTGTGTATGTGTGTATATGGTGTATGCATAGTGTGTATCTATGTGTCTATGTGTATGTATGTGATGCATAGTGTATGTATATGCATAGTGTGTGTGTGTGTGTATGTGTGTGTGTGTGGAGTGTGTGTGTGTGTGTGTGTGTGTGTGTGTGTGTGTGTGTGTGTGTGTATGGGGGGCACAACACATGTATAGAAGCCATAGAACAACTGTAATGGAGTCAGTGTTCTCCCTCAGTTTACCTTTGCTTAGGTTCCAGGGACAGAAATCAGGTTGTAAGGCCTTTAACACTAGGCTATCTCCCTGGTCATATCTGGTCTTAAAAGAGAATTCTGAACACGCAACCTGTTTGGTGGACTTGGGACAAATCAGTGCACCTTCAGAGTCTCCAGGCCCTGTTACCTCTGAGCTTCCTTTCTTTTTGTGTGTCTTCTCAGGCCACCTGAAGAGACCTGCCTCTTCTCATGCTGAGGCTGTGGAACGAATGAGCAGGGTGGGGGGGGATATGAGGAAGGAGGCAGCTGAGGTGAGTCTCTTAAGTGTTTGCTTTGAACCATTTCAATTTGCATTCAAGTTTAATTACTATCTGTCTTTAAGGTTGCCCACGTGGGAGAAGAGGCGTCTGGGCCCCAAGGATCTTGCTTCTAAATGTGTCTTTTACTGTGCCTGTCTGGAATCTACACTGGTTCTCTGTCTCCATCAACAGACATCTCTCCTACTAGGACTTTGGGATCAGAGGGGTCCCCCTAAGGCACTGACTGTTCTTACCCCTCCCTACTGGGCTCCATATGACTGTCGCCGTGTTCTTCTCCTGCAGACCTAGTGGGACCCCCCCTTCCTTTCTTGCGCAATCCACCCAGCTCCAGGGAAGCAGACAGGGAGTGGATGTGGGGTGGGATGGCAGTGGAAGGTCTCTGCCATTTCCTTTGGCAAGAAACTAGGTTCTTGGTGTGGAATTAGTGAGGAAGCCAAACAGTAAGCAAAAGAACAAAGACAAGTTCGAGCCAATGAAACCCAAACTTCCAGCTAAGGGCAGGTAAGATGGTGATGGCCTGACTTCTGTCCCTGGACCCCACATGGTGGAAGGGAACAACTGACCCCCACTTGTATGCTTACCCCCACACAGATAAAATCACTATACGAGAAGAAAGATAGTTTTCCTTCTTCCTGTACGGAATTTCCTGTCCTGCCTTGTCCAGTTTATTCTGCCTTTAGAACAGCCTGGAGCTTCGGCCTGCCAAAGTCAAGGTCTCCTTCAGGCCTAGGTCGAGCTCTTCCTCTTCCATGCAGCCCTCTGGCTTTACTGACACCACTCAGCCTATATGTACCTGTCCTGATGCTCATGGGGTCCCCAGGAAATCTTCTGGCTGTGTGTTGACACGGTGTCTTTTTCCCTCACAGGGCAGACTTGCCAACCTCAGGGCAGGAGGGCGGGATATTTGCAACAAGGGGAGGGGAGGAATGGTAATGTTTGGGGTTCAAACAGCCAGAGACGGGAGACCGGGGGTGGGGGGGGGGGGGGGGGGAGTAGTAAGAAAAAAGGCAGGGAGAAAAGACAGACTGGGATGGCAGAGGAGAAAGGGGTGAGCCAGCCTGAAGTACTTACAGGACTAAATACAGTCCTGGGACAGCAAATAATCGGGGCCTGAGTCAGCAAGTCTCAGCCATAGTTTCTTAAGCATCTGCCAGGCCACTGCTTCCCTGCCCCCACTGGGAGAGGAGCAGCCGCTTCAAAGACGCCTGAGTGGAAAGCCTCATTTAGCAAATGAGTGGAATGTTTAAAAATAACGCCAGGAGTCACCCTCCGAGAAGGCGGCGGCTGTGAGAAGGCAAGGCAAGGCCTCCACTCTCTCTTGATGCTCACAGCCTCCTTACCCCAATTCAACAAAGCCCCTAAGGAGGGCTTGGGGTGGAGGTACTGGTAGGGGACTCCAGTGGACCAGAGGGAGCGGGGTTGTACAGTGTTCAGGTGTGTGATGGTTCAGGGAAGCCTGCCATACCTGTGCCTGACTCTGTGTGTGTGTGTGTGTGTGTGTGTGTGTGTGTGTGTGTGAGAGAGAGAGAGAGAGAGAGAGAGAGAGAGAGAGAGAGAGAGTCTTGTGACAGGGTGTGGCAGTACAGATGTGTGTTGCAACTCGGTGGGAGGCTGGCTCTGGTAGCAGGAGTGACGCGTGTCAGTGTTTTCCAAGTGAGATACGTGAAGCATTGAAGTTTGTGAGACAGAAGGACAGATGGACACGACAGCACAGACTGACACATGGACCTTCCGGACCAGCACTGCTCTTAAGAAATTGCTCCTGTTCTGAGATAACTGGTGGCACAGGCTCCAC